>NW_019425991.1:1151315-1201334 GCF_000390285.2 Anoplophora glabripennis | reverse complement strand
AGACTTGTGCGGGAGATGAGGCGGCATATTATTATTAAGCAGAAAAAAGTGAATGTACACTTTTTGTCAATAACAAACTGTTCTATCTAAAAACAGCATTGTTTTTTATTGTCAGTAAGGCCGTACTAATTTTTTTTATAATTTAATCAGTCTGAGTCCCCATAACTCCGCCACTGGTTGCTTGCGGGACTTCTACTTCTATGGAAAAATGGTATCTTATTAGAAGATGTGTCATGCCAAATTTGGCTTAAATAGCCTTCTTCATTTAGAAGTTATTTAAAAAATTGGAATTTTTTTAAAAATATTTAACGCCCTATATTTCTAAAATGAAGCATCTTTGGGAAAAAAATATATACTAGATTTTTTACTTAGTTTTTTTTATGAGGAATACCTCCTTAAAGTTTGTCGACTTAATCCTGAAACACCCTGTATATACCGTAACACACTAGTACCATAAATAACTATTATTTATAATAATTACTTTTGGACTTAAATTAGGGGATTCTATTAGAAATTTTTTAATTCATTCATTTTCTAAAACGCGTGATTTTTTAAAACGACAACAATCCGATCGGCGTTTCAAGAATGATCTTAATTTTAGATACTTTCCATTATCAACCCTGTTGTATACATTCAAAGTAGCTCTGAGCATCGCATATATTGATCACAATGAAGATTTCATATTTTAAAAAAATTTTGGCGACAATAAACAAAGAAACAATCATCTATAAAACGCGCTTGACTAAAATTTCTCTTTCCCCTCGTACACGAACTTTCCATTTTCTTCTCCCACCTCAACGTGCAATATCACGAAAAAATATGAAGGGAAAATGTGGCAAACTGATTGCATTTCAACTTTGATGCCCGTCAACGAATTGTTTTCCTCCACGACGAAATTTTACACGCGCCGTAACTGAATTGCAAGCCACAATGGAATCGTTGCGAGTGTTATCACCATAACAATAAAACGAGATACACTTCTACTAATTTGAACAGACAGACACGTACTCTGCAAGCGGTGAAAAATGAGCTTCGTGGCTTCCTTTTGTCGCCGGTTCATATGTCAGTGCCATGTGAGAAAAGGGCGGCATTTTCCAGAAGAAAATCTCGAAGTATTGGCTGGATTGAATTATATACTGGGTGCCCCAATCGAAATGAATCCTAGAATGTACAGGGTTAGTCACTATAATCTGACAAATTATTGTGAGTTTATTTTTATAATACAGTATTAGAAAAAAAAATGAATAATGGAAATCACTAAATTAAAGAAAAAATAGTTTTTAAATGGAACACCCTATATATTAGTGCATTAGCACTTACCTTCGTTTCTCTTTTCAAAAACATATAGGAAATATTCAATGGCGTTCAAATAGTCCAGACCTCACACCCTTGGACAGTTTTCTGTGGGGTTACTTAAAAAACGAGGCTTAAAAGGAAACTAGTGTAAACTTAGATGAACTAAGACATAAAGTTGATCAATGTATACAAAATTTAAGTGAAAATTAATGAGGATTATACGAAGTGCATCAATAATAATGGCGGTCACATTGAGCATCTGTGACCATTTGTGTTTTAGTTGGTTTTTATTAATTAGATATTAAAATTCTATTAAAGACTTGTTAAAGTTAAGAACGATTTTTATTATTATCATAAAATAAACGGATAACTTCAAATTTTTCGTTCTCACTAAACATTATTTCTTTGTTAAAAGAAATAAATTAATGACGATAAATAAACTTCTGTCAAAGTCATTTGTTTGTTCCGCGTGCCTCATCCATAGCCACTGCGATCCGTCAGACATAAATTTCCCTCCCGTTTTTTCAAAAATAGTTTTAAACTGAAATATGTCGAAAAATTCTTAATCAAACAGTAACATATACAGGGTCGGCCACCAGTAACGCCTCGGTCGCTAGTGACCAAACGGCAAATGTTACAGAAACCTGTTTAGGTGGGTATGTGTAGGTTGATTACGGCTACATTTTAAAAATATTTTGAAATATACAGGGTGTCCAGGAAAAGCGTACCATATCAAAGTTATGTTTTTTTAAATGGAACACCCTGTATTTTACTGCATTTTTGAAAGCACCGTAAAAAAATAGGTGAACTTTATTAAAGGTTCTGCATACCTAGGACTTACAGTTTGTGAGATATTTCAATTTTAGTGAAAATGCAGGCATAGCGTAGAAATTTAATATTAGCAATAAAAAAATAATTTTAAGGAAGCAGCTTTGGAGGGTCTATTTTAGATCCTTGAAGTTATAAATTGTTATATTTGTCGTCACTTAGTATTATACAGGGTGTTCAAAAAACTGCTGAATACTTCTCTCAACTTTAAACAGCAATAACTTGGTTATTTTAAATGGAACACCCAGTATATTTTTACTTTGGGAGTTGGGAAATTTAAAACTCTTTCAAACTGTGTATAGGTTCCCTATACCTATCTCTAACGGTATTGGAGATATTTGTGCCGTTTCGTTTTTTATCGATTTTTTTTTTGTAAGATGTATCCACGTGTCTTTATCGAGGTCTTTACTGAATTGGTTTGAGTTCTTCTTGATGACGTCTCTTTAAATATAAGGAGAAAAATGTGAATGCAATTAGATGGCGCACCTGCACATTTTTCATATTCAGTGAGGAATTATATAAATCGATAAATAAGTAATAAATGAGTAGGTAAGAATGGTCCATGTCAGTGGCTACCACAGGTGTCCAAACCTCTCGTAATAGACTTCTTTGTTTCGGGCTGTATAAATATATATCTTGTACACAGTGTTCCACCTACTACTTGCGATGATATGAAGAAAAGGATTAGATATATCACCCCAAATAACTATTCTAAGGAATGTGAGAATATCATTTGAAGATAGAATAAGATGCTGTATTCAAGAGAAAGGTTATCAATTCGAACATCTATTAAAATTTTTCTTTGTTTCTTCTAAAAGTAAAATTTTCTTTAATAAATATTTTTCTTGTTCATAAATAATTCAGTTACTTACTACAAACATATTTATACAAAATTAATAACTTTTTATAATCATTCTGCTTATAAAATAATATTTTTTATTAGAAAACTTTTTTGAATATTTTCATGATAATGATAAAAGGAACTTTTACTTTTAGAAAAAACAAAGAAAAATTTTAATTGATGTTCGAATTGATAACCATTCTCCTGAATACAGCATCTTATTCTATCTTCAAATGATATTCTCACGCAAATGCATCTCTAATCCTTCCCTCCAATATCATCGCAAGTAATAGGTGGAACATTGTATACAAGATTTTTTATATAGCTCGCAACAAAGAAGTCCATTACGGTGAGGTCTGGACACCTACGTGGCCACTGACATGCACCATTCCTACTTATCCATTTATTACTAAATTTTCGATTTAAATAATTTCTCACTGAATATGAAAAATTTGCAGGTGCGCCATCTAATTGCATCCTCATTTTTCTCAATATATTTAAAGAGACGTCATCAAGAAGAACCCAAACCAATTCAGTAAAGACCTCGATAAAGACACGTGGATACATCTTAAAAAAAAAATCGATAAAAAACGAAACGGCACAAATATCTCCAATACCGTTAGAGATAGGTATAGGGAACCTATACACAGTTTGAAAGAGTTTTAAATTTCCCAACTCCCAAAGTAAAAATATACTGGGTGTTCCATTTAAAATAACCAAGTTATTGCTGTTTAAAGTTGAGAGAAGTATTCAGCAGTTTTTTGAACACCCTGTATAATACTAAGTGACGACAAATATAACAATTTATAACTTCAAGGATCTAAAATAGACCCTCCAAAGCTGCTTCCTTAAAATTATTTTTTTATTGCTAATATTAAATTTCTACGCTATGCCTGCATTTTCACTAAAATTGAAATATCTCACAAACTGTAAGTCCTAGGTATGCAGAACCTTTAATAAAGTTCACCTATTTTTTTACGGTGCTTTCAAAAATGCAGTAAAATACAGGGTGTTCCATTTAAAAAAACATAACTTTGATATGGTACGCTTTTCCTGGACACCCTGTATATCTCAAAATATTTTTAAAATGTAGCCGTAATCAACCTACACATACCCACCTAAACAGGTTTCTGTAACATTTGCCGTTTGGTCACTAGCGACCGAGGCGTTACAGGTGGCCCACCCTGTATATTTTTGAAAAGAGAAAAATTTAACGAACCTAAGTATGCACTAATATATAGGGTGTTCCATTAAAAATAATAATTTTTCTTTAATTTAGTGATGGGATATCCAACAAGCATGTACCTATTTATTTACACTAAAGTTCTACACAGTAAACTGTACAGCTGCTTGAAATACGTAAACACAGTTAGGATTCACCCTGTAGGGAATTAGACGTAAAGCATCTCATTTCGAAACCAAGTCCGGTCGTCCGCGGTCAGCTAAACCTTTCGTTATCTAATTTCCCGTCCTTTTTTTCAGATTCCTGCAGAACAATCAGATTAAGTACGTGGAGGCGTCGAGTTTCCCGCCGATACCCCTGCACCAATTGTCCCTGATGGACAACAAGATCATGGAAATGGACAGAGCATCGTTCGCAAATCTACACAATCTAAGGAGTCTGTGAGTGAAACTTCAATTCATTTACAGGGGCGTAGCTAGGGCGGTGGGTCCCTCTTAGATCAGAAAATATATTTTTTCAAATTTTAAATGTTTTTTATACAGTATGTCTGCGGTTAGGGTGAATGGGAGGAAAAACTTTTTATTTTACGTTTTACGGAAAAAAGGCACACTCGATAAAAAGTTTTGCTTGGATTTAAAATGAGGTGCCATGTCGAAACTTAACGTTTCATGTACGGTGTGTCCAGAAAATAAAAAATCCGAATATGTCACGAGAGTAAACTACCCTTATTTTTAATATCTCTGAAAAGTGTCACTAGGATAAGTGTGCCTTTTTTCCGTAAAATGTAAAATAAAAAAGTTTTTGCTCTTATTCACCCTAACCGCGGACAAACTGTATAAACTGCTTCAGCAAAAATTAACTGGAATAGAATACACTATCTGCTTCAAACGACCCCATAAGTAAAAGTCGCACGGACTCAAATCTGGCAATCGGGCGGGCCATGCGACTGAAAAATTTCCTTCCACCGTAGCAATTGGAGTATTGTAAACCAATGACTTCAAGTGACTCCGAAGATAAAAGTCCATTGGAGTTAGATCGGGTGACCGAGATGGCCACGGCACAGGACCAAAGCGTCCAATCCATCGCTGAGGAAACATTTCATTCAAAAGTGTCGTTACTTCTCGAGTACTGTGTGGAGGAGCCCCATCTTGAAGATAAAACATGCGTGCCCGAACTTGTAATGCCACATCGTCCAAAATTCAGGCAACCGGTTCTCCAAAAAGTCAGCATATGTTGGTCCTTTTAGTTGTCCTTCAAAGAAATAGGGACCCAAAAGTACATCGCCTATTATGCCAGCCCAAACATTTACCGAGAACCGATGTTGAAAATGAGTTTCCCTAATCGCGTGAGGATTTTCATCGGTCTATATGTGCATATTATGGAAATTCACCTCATCACGGGTAAATGTCGCCTCATCTGTTACACAAACATAAGCAGGAAAGTCTACTTGATTGGCACATTGCCGTAAAAACCATCTGCAAAAGCGCATTCGTTGATCACAATACGGGGGTAAAATCTATTGAACTGGTTGCAGATGATAGGGTGCAACAGCTGGCGCCTTAAGATGCGATGTACGGTACGAAATGAGGATCCTACTTGCTGTGCGAGTCGTCGAGTACTAATTGTGGGGTCTTCGCCAAGATTTTCCTGCACTGCATCTTCAACATTAAGGTTCACTTGCTGACCACGTCCTTCTCCTCGAGGAATAACACTTCCCGTATCTCGCAGCCACTGAATGCACTATAGGATTGTATTTGTACATGGGGGGTGACGTTGTAGCCATCGTTCCCGGTACAACCTAGTCGCCGCGAGCGCATTTTCTCCGGATGCACCATACACTAACACCATATAGACACGTGTGGAAATAGTAAATGCATTGTTTTCTTCGGTTCATTGTCAAACTAGTTTGTGCGCAAACTAATAAATTAAGCAGAGTAAGAAATAATAATCTCATTTTTAATGTAATCGGCACGCTATTCTTATTTTTTATTTCTTTATGAAAATTACACTGTCACTATCGTGGAATTACAAATTAAAAACTTTTGTCTGGAGTCTTTCACATTTTAACTGATGGGTCGATGGACGATGCTTAATATTTAATAATTAAGTGAATAATTAATTCAATACAAATACAAAATCAGTTGACTGCACAATTTTTTTGAGAATGTAACCTAACCTTCTTTTAGTATTACTAGTATTAGATTATACCGACTTAAATTATAAGGTTGCATCTCGGGTCGCATAAAAACATTTCCAAAGTTTTTAATAAATAACACAGGATCGGCCTTCATTTTCGTTGAATAAATGAACTTTAATTTACAAAAAAGAAGATAGAACTTTTTCGTATAAGACTTTTCTATCACAAATATCATCAGGAAGCTGTAGTTTAATTTTTATAGACTATACACGCCACACCTTGTATAAATTTAAATAACACCACTTACCCGATAAATCTTAGCGTCAAGAAAAGGCTTCCGTGGCATGTTGGAAGGAGTTATAACATATTACTACACTTTTCTAAGTTTTCTTTAGTGAAACGGCGATTTATCACTTAACATTAACTTGTGTAGGAAAAATGACCGTTCATCGTCTACTGTTGGCAACGAACTGAATGAGAAATTGTTGAGGCACGAACTATAATATTTTATAAAAGTGTATCTTCAATGTTCGCATTCGATTAAATTGTCAGTCTTTAAAAGATCCGTGACACGAAATTACTGAACAAGATTAACAATTGTGCGCTATTTTCGAGAAATATCATGCACAATCACAACTGTCAATACCTGATTGTGCTTACTCTTGACGCAGAGTCTAGTAAAAGATTTTAAGACTGTTATTCATTGGATGAAACATTCGGAGAGTTGGACGATTATTCCTGAACGTTTTTCGGAAAGAAGACCAATTTTAGAAAATTGTATCCGATTGACATAAATTCCAAATAATTTAACATTTTCTAAAGCTGATGGAATGTTAAATTTATTTACTTCAGAGAAAATACAATCAATTATACCTACACAAAAATTGGGGTGAATACAATCATGGAAATTTTGCTTTAAAACCATACCTACATTTTTTGCAGTGTACGCCACTGGTTTTCCATCATCTTCGCTCTGCCTAGCTATTTGGTATCGGTCTTGTTCCTTTTAACTTTATGCCGGCATTTCATTCCAATATTCTGGATAAATCGTCGTTCCTACGTTGGGAAAGGTGTTTCTTTCAAGCTACACAAAATCCCGAGGGTTGAAGTGTAGTTGAAAAAATTATTATTGCCTGGTANATTTTTAAAATGTAGCCGTAATCAACCTACACATACCCACCTAAACAGGTTTCTGTAACATTTGCCGTTTGGTCACTAGCGACCGAGGCGTTACAGGTGGCCCACCCTGTATATTTTTGAAAAGAGAAAAATTTAACGAACCTAAGTATGCACTAATATATAGGGTGTTCCATTAAAAATAATAATTTTTCTTTAATTTAGTGATGGGATATCCAACAAGCATGTACCTATTTATTTACACTAAAGTTCTACACAGTAAACTGTACAGCTGCTTGAAATACGTAAACACAGTTAGGATTCACCCTGTAGGGAATTAGACGTAAAGCATCTCATTTCGAAACCAAGTCCGGTCGTCCGCGGTCAGCTAAACCTTTCGTTATCTAATTTCCCGTCCTTTTTTTCAGATTCCTGCAGAACAATCAGATTAAGTACGTGGAGGCGTCGAGTTTCCCGCCGATACCCCTGCACCAATTGTCCCTGATGGACAACAAGATCATGGAAATGGACAGAGCATCGTTCGCAAATCTACACAATCTAAGGAGTCTGTGAGTGAAACTTCAATTCATTTACAGGGGCGTAGCTAGGGCGGTGGGTCCCTCTTAGATCAGAAAATATATTTTTTCAAATTTTAAATGTTTTTTATACAGTATGTCTGCGGTTAGGGTGAATGGGAGGAAAAACTTTTTATTTTACGTTTTACGGAAAAAAGGCACACTCGATAAAAAGTTTTGCTTGGATTTAAAATGAGGTGCCATGTCGAAACTTAACGTTTCATGTACGGTGTGTCCAGAAAATAAAAAATCCGAATATGTCACGAGAGTAAACTACCCTTATTTTTAATATCTCTGAAAAGTGTCACTAGGATAAGTGTGCCTTTTTTCCGTAAAATGTAAAATAAAAAAGTTTTTGCTCTTATTCACCCTAACCGCGGACAAACTGTATAAACTGCTTCAGCAAAAATTAACTGGAATAGAATACACTATCTGCTTCAAACGACCCCATAAGTAAAAGTCGCACGGACTCAAATCTGGCAATCGGGCGGGCCATGCGACTGAAAAATTTCCTTCCACCGTAGCAATTGGAGTATTGTAAACCAATGACTTCAAGTGACTCCGAAGATAAAAGTCCATTGGAGTTAGATCGGGTGACCGAGGTGGCCACTGCACAAGACCAAAGCGTCCAATCCATCGCTGAGGAAACATTTCATTCAAAAGCGTTGTTACTTCTCGAGTACTGTGTGGAGGAGCCCTATCTTGAAGATAAAACATACGTGCCCGAACTTGTAATGCCACTTCGTCCAATAATTCAGGCAACCGGTCAGCATATGTTGGTCCATTTAGTCGCCCTTCAAAAAAATAGGGACACACAAGTACATCGCCTATTATGCCAGCCCAAACATTTACCGAGAACCGATGTTGAAAATGAGTTTCCCTAATAGCTTGAAGATTTTCATCGGCCCATAATTGCATATTATGGAAATTCATTTCATCACGGGTAAATGTCGCCTCATCTGTTACACAAACATAAGCAGGAAAGTCTTCTTGATTGGCGCATTGACGTAAAAACTATCTGCAGAAGCGCATTCGTTGATCACAATCCGGGGGTAAAATCTGTTGAACTGGTTGCAGATGATAGGGTGCAACAGCTGGCGCCTTAAGATGCGATGTACGGTACGAGATGAGGTTCCTACTTGCTGTGCGAGTCTTCGAGTACTAATTGTGGGGTCTTCGCCAAGATTTTCCAACATTGCATCTTCAACATTCAAGGTTCACTTGCTGACCACGTCCTTCTCCTCGAGGAATAACACTTCCCGTATCTCGCAGCCGCTGAACGCACTGTAGGATTGTATTTGCACTGGGGGGGTGACGTTGTAGCCATAATTCCCGGTTCAACCTAGTCGTCGCGAGCGCATTTTCTGCGGCTGCACCATACACTAACACCATATCGACACGTTCGGAAATAGTAAATGCATTGTTTTCTTCGGTTCATTGTAAAACTAGTTTGTGCACAAACTAAAAAATTAAGCAGAGTAAGAAATAATAATCTCATTTTTAATGTAATCGGCACGCTATTCTTATTTTTTATTTCTTTATGAAAATTACCTGTCACTATCGTGGAATTACAAAATAAAAACGTTTGTCTGGAATCTTTCACATCTTAACTGATGGGTCGATGGACTATGCTTAATATTTAATAATTAAGTGAATAATTAATTCAATACAAATACAAAATCAGTTGACTGCACAATTTTTTTGAGAATGTAACCTAACCTTCTTTTAGTATTACTAGTATTAGATTATACCGACTTAAATTATAAGGTTGCATCTCGGGTCGCATAAAAACATTTCCAAAGTTTTTAATAAATAACACAGGATCGGCCTTCATTTTCGTTGAATAAATGAACTTTAATTTACAAAAAAAATACGCGAAGATAGAACTTTTTCGTATAAGACTTTTCTATCACAAATATCATCAGGAAGCTGTAGTTTAATTTTTATAGACTATACACGCCACACCTTGTATAAATTTAAATAACACCACTTACCCGATAAATCTTAGCGTCAAGAAAAGGCTTCCGTGGCATGTTGGAAGGAGTTATAACATATTACTACACTAAGTTTTCTTTAGTGGAACGGCGATTTATCACTTAACATTAACTTGTGTAGGAAAAATGACCGTTCATCGTCTACTGTTGACAACGAACTGTATGATAAATTGTTGAGGCATGAACTATAATATTTTTTAAAAGTGTATCTTCAATGTTCGCATTCGATTAAATTGTCAGTCTTTAAAAGATCCGTGACACGAAATTACTGAACAAGATTAACAATTGTGCGCTATTTTCGAGAAATATGATGCACAATCACAACTGTCAATACCTGATTGTGCTTACTCTTGACGCAGAGTCTAGTAAAAGATTTTAAGACTGTTATTCATTGGATGAAACATTCGGAGAGTTGGACGATTATTCCTGAACGTTTTTCGGAAAGAAGACCAATTTTAGAAAATTGTATCCGATTGACATAAATTCCAAATAATTTAACATTTTCTAAAGCTGATGGAATGTTAAATTTATTTACTTCAGAGAAAATACAATCAATTATACCTACACAAAAATTGGGGTGAATACAATCATGGAAATTTTGCTTTAAAACCATACCTACATTTTTTGCAGTGTACGCCACTGGGCTTTCATCATCTTCGCTCTGCCTAGCTATTTGGTATCGGTCTTGTTTCATTTAACTTTATGCCGGCATTTCATTCCAATATTCTGGATAAATCGTCGTTCCTACGTTGGGAAAGGTGTTTCTTTCAAGCTACACAAAATCCCGAGGGTTGAAGTGTAGTTGAAAAAATTATTATTGCCTGGTACGGGGGACGGTCGATGATTACTTTGCCGTGTATATTCCAATTTAAACTTCCAGCATCTCTCATTTAAAGTTCTTTCTATGTGCTAGACGGTTAAAATTCCTTCACCAAAAACACCACACCACACATTCACTGAAAACCGTCAAAAATCTACTTTTCTTGTTTTTGCCGTATCTCTTGCAAATTAAGGTTTTGAAACTTGTTACTTGCCTTTTTTAAAATTAAAAAATATTAAAAAAGGTTATCTCGAAAATCGGCTTTTCTTGCTTCTTGGTTATCTTTAATTAGACAAAAAACATTTACGGTAAATTTACTACACTAACATCGTTTCACAAAACACGTGTACACGTGTACACGTTGCACGGAGTCACCCGGATGAAGAGCAGAAACTAGCTTAAATTTGTATGGATGCATATCATTAGTTCTTAGCATCCTGTGAATGGACGCTCGTGAAATAAATACCTAAATCATACTCAGCGGCATGAGTTGAGGATTCTGGATGAACATTAAAATAGGCTAGCACATTTATTACATTATCATTATCTTCATTTGAAGTTATTGGTTTTGGTAAAATTCTTTCTGCACAAATTCGACCATACTCTAGTTGATTTGCTAAAATCTTCTTAACGTTTTTCTGCTCATTGGTGGCCAATTTGGATATATCTCATTAAAAACTGTACATATTCTGCTTATAATCCCGTTGCAACGTCCGTGAATGAATAATAAATTTAAAATATCAGCATATTTGAATATGTATTGTTTTTCATTTCTTATAAACACTCAATCAAACTGTCACTGCAAGAGACTAACAACAAATTGACAGTTTAGTTGTTTGTTTTGAAGTTTTGCTAAAAATTCCACAGCTATCCTTGCAAGAAATTACATGATTTTAGGTGATTACACAAAAAATAGTAGAACTAGAAGATATGTAGAGGGTACCCTAATAAAATTGTGTATCAGAATATAGAAAAACATACAAGGTGTTCTATTAAAAAAAAAACGACATGAAGGTTTGAAGTTAACTAAACTCGACATTAAATTTCTAGCACCCTGTATGCAATTAAGCCGCTTTGAAAGTATGGATGGGAAGCTTAGGGGTCTAGCTATCCCCCCTATAAATATTGTTGCTTTATCTTTCTTACTATAAAATACACGTGGTTTGAAGCTAGTCACTGTTTCTCTCCATTTTTTAGAAAAAAATTAAATATCCCGAAAACGGTTAATTTTAGGAATAGGAAACCTTTATGAAAGTCCACCTAAAATAACACGTAGAATCCAAAATTGGCATAATATATAGGATCTTCTTGGTATCGCACTAACATCGTTTCACAAAATTGTACACGTTGCACGGCGTCACCCGGATAAAGAGCAGAAAGTAGCTTAAATTTGTATGGATGCGTATCATTAGTTCTTAGCATCCTGTGAATGGACGCTCGTGAAATACCTAAATCATACTCTGCGGCACGAGTTGAGGATTTTGGATGAACCTTAAGATAGGCTAGCACATTTATTACATTATCTTCATTTGAAGTTATTGGTTTTGGTAAAATTCTTTCTGCACAAATTCGACCATATTTTGATTTGCTAAAATTCTTCTTAACTTTTTGAGCTCATTGTTGGCAAATTTGGATATGTCTCATTAAAAACTGTACAGGGTGGTTGATTTTCGATAGTTTTATAGGGTACAGCCAAAACGGTGATAGATACAAAAAATCTGATATCGATGTCCCGTCCTCTTTTTTAGAGCTTACTTCGCTGGTACCAAAAGATCTTGGCCAACTTGATTAGTTTTAGATATACAGGGTTTTTTTTGAAAATGGACCATTTTCATTAACCTATCTATCTCCGTTATCATTCAGTTTAGAAGAAAAAAGTGTGGACATTATTTGTTCTATTTTTTATTAGGAAGCCNCCATCTGAGGTAGTGTACTTTGGCGGTTTTTTTTTAACGTGGTTTCTCCAGTAGGCCTACTCCCCGAACTGTTATGACGGAATTTTCAGGGACAATACTCTTTTAACTGTATGATGATTATTGATATAGATATTGCCCAACCAGCAAAACAGTTTTATAATTTTCAAGTTATACGACAATTATGTTTTATTGTATTATTATTATTGCTTTCGAAATGCAAATTTGTTTTATTATAGCGGCAAGTACCATTATTTTGTTGTCGGCAACTGAAATATTTTATAAATTTATCACAAGAACGTTTTGGCAGATAAATTATAAAACAGTTTATATGGAAAATGTATAACTATTTTATAAACATTTCTGTGACAAGCTTATAAAACATTTTAGCTAATGAAACTAAAGTATTTTATAATAATTTTTTAGTAATGTTCCGTAGTATTTCGAACCGCGCTATAAATAAATAATATAATTGTTTATTAGATGTGGGTTGTCTACCTATAAAACTATTATATTAAAAGATACTTTGAGACAATTTCACTTATAAGAGCAAATAGCTATATTATTCACTATAATATAGTTATTATGTAATGATATTATCAATTGTAAAACAAAAATACTAATATAACAGTTACAAGAGAAAAACGTTTAGTTTTACTCAAAATTACATCGACAAACCATTCTATAAAACAAATTTGAAACAGCAAAATGGTGGGACATTGTTTTGTTTGTGTCAATACCGAACGGTAAAAGTCTGTTTTATATTTTGCTTCAGCTTTCACAGTCGTTGTAAAAAATTAATCATGTCAGGTTTAAGCCAGTGGAAAAAAATCAAAAGAAGTGGCGCATTTAGAAGAAAAATAAAAAAATGTTATCAAAACATTTTATCTGGGGACAGGAACAATGACCGTCGCGCACAGGTGCATGAAACAAGTAGTCTATCAGTTCAAGAAACATTCAGTGATGATAATTGTGCTATTCTTAGTAACTATGCTTCATTGGAAGTGGAAAATCAAAGAAACACTGTCAATAATAGTACCGTATTAGAAATAACATAATACCCAACTGATGGCGAAGAAGTAAGAAATAAATGGTTGGTGGAACTAGATGATTCTCACGGAGATGAACTTTTGGAATTATCGAATTTGGACAAGAACGTAGATTTTCGAAACAAACTGAGATCATGGGCTGATTCTTTTAATATCCCACATTCGACACTAAATGTTTTTATTTTTAGTTAACTTTCATTGCTTTATAGAAATCGCTCAATTAGCTTACTTGTAATTTAAAACTGGTTCTTACATCCAAATTATTTTATAAGCCGCAGCCATTTTGACACAATGCTGAAAAATATTGTGGCGTATAACTATAAAAATATCACAAATTTAGCCGTCTTCCTAATATTAAATAGCACTACAATAACAATGATGAACAGTTAAGATGATTCTAATGCTTTTGGTGCTAGATTCAACGTCAAAAACCATGACATTTCAAAAAACCTTTTTATTTTTAATTATGATAATATTGGAAATAATTACTTAATACGCGGCGCATGTAAAATTCACTAGATATATACCATACAAATCACAATAAAATTTTCTTCGCAGTAAAAATTGTTTTTCCAAAGTGCACTAAAACGCGTAAAATAATATTGAGTAGGTACTTATTACACCACATAACATTCCGGTTGCGGAGATTGTGATTAAATAGAGATGTTTGTTAAGTGTATATCTTCTGATACCTTCACGATACAGTTAATAAATAATTTACTTTGATAGATCTAATGCTACAAAAATGTCGTATTATTGCTACTAAAGATCCCAAAAGAGATCCCTTATAAAATTGTTGTTTAGATGATTTGTTGCTAATATATAACTCACAATATAATCTGCTTTATGACCCAGTTATAAAACCTTTAAGAAACTATTTTATTAAAGTATTGGCAAATTTTTATAAGACCTGTATNAAAGACAAAATTTATAAGTATAGAGCTAATAATGTCGAGGAGTTAAGGGAACATTTTGAAAACTATATTCAGTGGGTATCAAATATCCACATTTACCCGCTCCATTGCCAAACGTTGAGTTATGTATCAACGAAAATGGCCGACAATTCGAGCACTTGCTGTGACTTTGTTATGTCATTTTTGTTTTATTGTTGATTCTCTCATTTTATAGTTGTTATATTTGTTTAGTTTATGTTTAATAAGTGTACCTATAATTAAACCCTATTAAGTAAAGATAAATGTATAATCTAATTTATTTTTTCTTGTAATTTTCTAGTCTAAGTTAGGTGCTTAATATAAATAATAATAGAAAACGAGGAGACCAATACTAAACAAATCTCATGGGCAACTGAAAAAATATCTATACATTTTTTACACTTTTCTTCATTTAGGCAAATAAAAAGTATCTATTATTATGTATGGCTGAAAAGGTAAAAAAATGCTATTCAACGGGATGGCTAAATACAGGGTGTTCTATTTAAAAAAAAACTATGTTCATGTAATGTCGGAAAAACTGTGCGATTTGTAAAAAATCTGAGTACGCCACTGGCTTCCTAATAAAAAATAGAACAAATAATGTCCACACTTTTTTCTTCTAAACTGAATGACAACGGAGGTAGAGTGGTTAATGAAAATGGGCCATTTTTCAAAAAAAACCTGTATATCTAAAACTAATCAAGTTCGCCAAGATCTTTTGGTACCAGCGAAGTAAACACAAGAAAAGAGGACGGGACATCGATATCAGATTTTTTTGTATCTATCACCGTTTTGGCTGTACCCTATAAAACTGTCGAAAATCAGCCACCCTGTACATGTTCTGCTTATAATCCCATTGCAACGTCCGTGAATGAATAATAAATTTAAAATATCAACATTTGAATATGTATTGTTTTCCATTTCTTATAAACACTAAATTAAACTGTCACTGCAAGAAACTAATAACAAATTGACAGTTTAGTTGTTTATTTCAAAGTTTTGCTAAAAATTCCACAGCTATCCTTGCAAGAAATTACATGATTTTAGGTGATTACACAAAAAATAGTAGAACTAGAAGATATGTAGAGGGTACCCTAATAAAATTGTGTATCAGAATATAGAAAAACATACAAGGTGTTCTATTAAAAAAAAAACGACATGAAGGTTTGAAGTTAACTAAACTCGACATTAAATTTCTAGCACCCTGTATGCAATTAAGCCGCTTTGAAAGTATGGATGGGAAGCTTAGGGGTCTAGCTATCCCCCCTATAAATATTGTTGCTTTATCTTTCTTACTATAAAATACACGTGGTTTGAAGCTAGTCACTGTTTCTCTCCATTTTTTAGAAAAAAATTAAATATCCCGAAAACGGTTAATTTTAGGAATAGGAAACCTTTATGAAAGTCCACCTAAAATAACACGTAGAATCCAAAATTGGCATAATATATAGGGTGTTCCATTTAAAATAAGCAAGTTGATGGCGACTTCCGGTATAACCGGAAGTGGTGAAATTCAAATCGAAGCAGTCTCTGAAATAATTCTAATAGGCCGTCACCGTGAGACACCCTGTATTTCTCTCGTAGAATGTAAATCCTACAGACCGATCACGTCCGTGGTGCATCAGAGCATCCGGCAAGAACAGGTTGCTATTTGCATCCGCTATTTGCCAAACTGTGAGCTTAAGAATTTGCCCAGAATTAGGAATTCTGAACGACGACGTCTGAGCAGTGTTGCAGATGCCGATACAGTTGCGCTATACGAGGCCTGCAGCGCATAAATTTCGACGGTCTCGCAGATTATATACCAGGAAAATTAGCGAAAATAAAAGAGAAACTCGAAAAAAGTCCTATTCGTGAGATTATTGTAAAATTGTCTAAAGGAGCATAATACAAGACATCTCTCATCTCGTGAGTCAAAAAATTTTATTAGCTAACTTTTCTATTTAAACAAATAAGTGAGGAAAACAGTTTTTTCACTTTGCAGGGAAAACCATCAATTTTAGCGAAAAGTGACTCGCAGACAGCTTGTAAGGAGTAAAATTATCTACAAAATGAGACTTGTTAAATTAAAATCGGTTAATAAACAAAAAAGTTATTGCAAAAAACAAGAAAAGTGCCCATTTTTAAATTTGTTTATAACCATCGCATTTATTGTTAAAATTTTATAAAACCTACGACAAGTTGAGGGTTTTGTCGTACTTTAAAAGTGTGCCAAAAGTGGGCGCTGTAGGTGCAATAGTTTTCGCACAATTCAATTTGTTTATAACGGAGGCTCCAAAAGTTATGAACTTTAAACCTCTGTACAGGCGTTAATTTTCAACCAAACATGATTCTGAAAGTGTCATTGTAATCTTAGAGACGTAATTAAGCGACCTATGAAAAGATATCACCGTTCTTTTGACATTAACATTCTCAAATTGTGCATAAAAAAACCATGCGTTTTTCGCTTATGAACAATTTGAATAAAATTGTTGCTATTTATGCTACTTCACCGAAAATAGATTCAATGGATAGCTAGAAAAAAAAATACAAAACTACGTACGCTGACCCCTTTATATTAATATTTCACTGTTTTTAAAAACAACAACTCGCCTTATATACCCCTTAAAATTGGACTTAATGACAAGGCTTTTAGCAAAGCATTAGTCTGTTATCGTTATTAGTCTTAGTCTTTAATTGCTTATTTTTTTAATGGCTATTATCAGGCAGATCCGAAAGACGGGAAAATTTGAAATTGTCCACAGTACAGCTTTGGAAATATTTTATCGGCCGTGTAATATTCCCGAATAAAACCTAATCAATATGAAAATGAAAAAGACTGGAACGGCGCTAGCCCAGCTTCCGATGAAAATAAAACCATTCTTCGACACATAAAAGTCGGGCTTACTTAAATGTAACTCTTAGATTTTTAATCACAAGGTAAGTTTAAATAATTTCGAGTGTTACTGTTTGCAGTTATTTATTTGTGACGGTTTTAGGTTTTCTCTTTATTTGTTGGACATTTTTTAATTTCTTTCAGAGGTGTCAAAATATCTGATAAATATAAAAACAATTTGAGGTGTTCTTCTCTTCAATCATTTACACGTTTAACAAATTCAGAAAGTAAAGGGCGGGGCAGGCGTCCCAAAAGAAACGCAAGAAAAAAGATTTATTAATTAATAAGTTGGTAAAGTTTTTAGGTGCTACTGAAGGGTAGATATTGCCATTAAATGTGAAAGAGGACATTGGACAGATGTCCTACGCGACTTATTTGGCATGCTCAAAAATTCTGTATCACGCTTTCGCATACCTGCTGCTGAATTTCGTTGATAACTCTCCGAATTTCTGTCTTGAATTCAGAAATGGAATTCATTTGAGCAGAATAAACTTTGGACGTTACGAATTCTCACTGTCAGGAAAAGTCGACACTTTTGTTAAATTAACAATCTTTTTTGTCACCTAGCCGCAAAATACTTTTTGAATTTTCTTCGAATTACACCACCCTTTGAATTCGTTGTAGGCAATCTCGAACTGTATGGACTATTTTTTGGGGATTAATTGTGGAACAGCACCAAATAACTAATTTTTATAGTTTATTAGGTTGCTATCGTTATGATAGTAACCGCGCCTAAACCGTCTTGATTCAAACGATTTCAAATATAAATTAAATAGGTGTATACAGGGTGGCCAAATGAAAACGAAACAGGTCTATTTTCAGTAACTGCGTCAAGATTGTAGAAAAACGCTCAGACCCGTCGATTTTAGATTAAATGGGGACATTCTCTGCTGGGTATTTTTGACTCCACCACTTTCACCCCCAATTAAGGGTAATAGAAATGGCATTGGGGGCTGAGTAATAATTCTTTTGAAAGCTCTTACAATTCTCTTTACAACAGACTTTAAATTTTATAATTCCGCCCAATACTTTGAAAAAAATTTACATTTTAAAATTTAAATTATGTTTAGTTGCTTACTTACTACTTAGTTGATTAAATGTTCAAACTGATGACCGCCCGCTTCCATACAAGAATAAAGATTTTGTTCGAAACGTTCGCGCACATTCCGAAGCATTTCCGGAGTGATTCGACGGCATTCGTCGACGATTCTTTGACGCAAATCTTCCAGCGACGCTGGCTGTGTTTTATAGATTTTACTTTTTAGGTATCCCCACAAAAAGAAATCAAGGGGCGATAAATCCGGTGATCGTGGAGGCCACTCAATGCTGCCTCTTCTCCCAATCCAATTCCGTAGAAAACGTTGGTCCAAATACTGACGGACAATTAACGCATAATGCGGAGGAGCACCGTCCTGTTGAAAAATCAAATGATCTTCATCATACTCTGGAACATTTTCAATAATATCAGTCAAGGCAGGGTCAATAGCGTCTTCCAGTAATTGCAAATACATTTGGCCAGTCAAATTACCAGGTAGAAAAAAAGGACCCACCAGCCGGTCACCGAAAATTCCAGCCCATACATTTAATTTTTCCGGTTGCTGTGTATGCACCTCGTGAAAAACTCTTGGGTTTGAATCGGACCAATAGCGGCAATTGTGACGATTTACCGTCCCGTTCAAGAAAAAACTGCATTCATCAGAAAAACAGATGTTAAAAAGGAACTGTGGATCGTTCCCTGCTCGCTCACTCATTATTTCGCAAAATTGCAAACGGCGGTCATAATCATCCTCATGAAGTTCCTGGACTAAATGTATTTTGTATGGATGGAATTTATTCTTCTTCAAAATGGTTTGTATGCTAGTTCGATTGATCCCAGACACAGATGCCAGCTGCCTCGTACTTAATGTAGGATCAAGATGAACTTGTCCCAAAACTGCAACTTCACTAGCTTCATTAACTATAGGTTTTTCAATTTCTCGTTTTTTATTGGCTACGTTCCCTGTCTCTTGAAATTTTTTTACTAACTCTAGAACATACTTCCTCCTGACATGTCGATCTTGATGTTGTTCATTAAATAGCTGAGCTGTTCTATTCGCACATTTATTGTTCATAAAGTAAAGCGAAATGATATCTACCCTTTCCGCAATGGAATAAACCATAGTGTTTAATTTTCAAAAACACAATTAAATAAACTACCAACCAACGCTTCCAAATAATACTAGAAAATAATTTGGAATCCACTAATTTTACGTTCATTGTGTGTGTATAGCATTCATTTCTGTTTTTTACAATTGTTTTTTTTTTACGAAAGTGATAACAAATCGCCAAAAACCAATGTAACGCAAGAAATACTAAATTTATACCATTGGCGTACTTAACTCGAATTACTGACATTTTTACCGTTACTAATTGTTTGTACATAAGTTTCAACTTTAAAATCAAAATTCCTAATAAGTATTGGGCGGAATTATAAAATTTAAAGCCTGTTGTAAAGAGAATTGTAAGAGCTTTCAAAAGAAATATTACTCAACCCCAATGCCATTTAAATATTTTGGGGTGATGCTTACCCTTGCTTGGGGGTGAAAGTGGCGGAGTCAAAAATACCGGCAAAGAATGTCCCCCTTTAATCTAGAATCGACAGGTCTGAGCGTTTTTCTACAATCTTGACGCAGTTCCTGAGAATGTCACTGTTTCGTTTTCATTTGGCCACCCTGTATAACACAATTGTCTTATTTTATTGCATTTTCCGAAAAATTTTTGTTTGCATTTAGGACGCGAAATGCTTTTGCGTTCTTGAATGAATATTCCATTCTTGAATGCAAAAGTATAATTTCGCGTTCTAAATACAAAAATAACTATATGGCAATTATTTTTTTTAGGAACGTTGTTTAATTGGATGGAATTTCTTAGTGCAATAGCAGACAGACTGTGGATGTAGTGATTATAGGAATAGGGTTGTCATGATTAGTTTGTTGGTTTAATGAATTGCTCTTTGGTGGCTGCTAAATACTTTTATTTGTGACAGTACCCGACAAATTTTCATAGATTGCATAGATCATCTTTACAATGATAACAATATGTAATATCACGTGGGCTTCTTGAGAGGTCCTGGCAATCACTTGGCGGTGTACAACACCCCATTTCAATTCGCTGATCGCTCTCATCATCTTCATTATAAAACACGTGCCTGCAGCATGACTGGTCTTCACTACACTCTACTGATGGTGCAGCCACCCCATCGCTACACTCTGAAACCGTGTCGCTCATGCACAAATAGCAACTCAATCCCAAGACATCTAAAAAAAAAACGTCAGTGTAACAACCACAATGAGTGCTCGATGATTGGATTAAAATGTGTCTCGTTTGTACTTCAAAAAAGCAAACTGGGGGTTCTTGGAAAATAGTTGAAGTTGTTTGAAAAGTAACTTTTTTCTTAATTAAGTATTAAGATAAAAACAGTAAAATTTGTACACGATTAAATAACAAATTGCGTCTTGTGAAAACCATTTTACTTTGTTTAGAGGCTAGTCCACGCGGCTGGCTCCCAAATAAATCTAGGCTATTAAATATAACGAGCGTTCAAATAAAAACGTGGTCGAAGTTGGCTCTGACACATTGGACGAGGGAGTAGCTTATAGCGACCAACCTAACCTCATTTCTCAACGAGCTGTATAGCAGCCGTCAGTTTCAATAACGTTAATGACTATATAACTTTATTTTAAAGAATAATCGTGATAACAATAACAAACAATTAAAGGAGCTGCGGAAAGTGTCCCCCTCCTTGTTATAACAATAAATTAAAGCAGCTGCTGAAAGTGTCCCCCTCCTTGTTCCAAGCACTTTTCACACCTGTTCCTCAAAGAATTAAAGACATTTTCTAAGATGCTCGGGGTATTGTTAATTTCACGAATCTTGTCTATAAGTCGAGCCTGCAGATGGTTTAAATCAGGAATAGGCAGTTCAAAAATAGTGTTTTTAAGGTAAGGCCACAAAAAGAAATCACACGGCGTAATATCACATGACCTCGGTGGAAATTCATGTTCAGCATTGAGACTTATTAGTCGATTTTGGAAAACTTCCCTCAACATATTCATCGTCTCGCCTGCCGTATGTGCCCTTGCGCCATCTTGTTGAAAGTAAAAGTTTGTAATTTCGTTTTCTTCCAGCTGGTTAACAAAAGGAGCGATAATTTCTTCTCTATACCTTTGCGCAGTAAGAGTACCATTAAAAAAAATAGGTCCATAAATCCTCCTTCGATTGAGAGCACACCAAACTCCAATTTTTTGAGCGTGTAGAGGGCCCTCGACAAAAAAGTTATCTGGTTTTTCAGAAGACCACATTCTCATATTCTGTGAGTTTACGTAACCACTTAAATGAAACCAGGCTTCATCAGAAAAAAAGGTGATATTATGAAGTTCACCGTAGTTGTTTAAAAACCATTCACAAAATACAGCCCGTCGCGGAAAATCAACTTCATGAAGTTCTTGCTGACAAGTTAAACGATAGGAGAACAAACGCAAATCTTTTTTTAACACTGTGTGGCAGGTACCGACTGATACTCCCACCATTTGTGATAAAACACGTACAGAAGTTCTTGGCGCATTTTCCATTATTTGTTGGACATTTTCTTTTAATTCTTCAGTCCGCTTTTTAGGTCGGCCGCTTCCTTCTTTTCTTGTTACACTGCCCGTTTCACGAAAAACATTAACACAACGCTGAACTGCACTTTGAAAAATTTTGTACTCAACAACGCCGGGAAATTGATTTTGAAATTCTATGAAACATTCCTCAATAGAATACTTCCATATTCCATCAATCTTGCGTCCATTTCTAAAGTAGGACTCTATGATAAACACTTTTTGTTCTTGAGAAAACACCATTTTAAACGCTTTTTAAAACGAAAATATTCAAATTGATAGCGGCGATATAGCGCTTTGACAGATGACGTTTAAGTTCATTTGCTATACGCTACGCCCTACGTCCAAATTTTCAGAACCAACTTGACCACGTTTTTATTTGAACGCTCGTTATTAAAAAAACAGGGTTAAAGGGAACCATGACGTTCAAGCAATTTTATTGCATGAATCGTTCAAATGGTTATTTTAGATGAAAAACCTGCGGAGTGCTATTAAATTAGAGGATGGAAATTGGTGGTAGGGGTGAAAATGCACCCCTTTCAGTTTTTTAATTGTAGCTGGAAAACGAAGCAAAGTTTCGCTATAGTTCATAGGAAAAGTTATTTAGAGAATTGAATTTCCCATGGAAATAGCTTATTTAAAAAATTTAAAAGGAAAATTTTAATTAATATAAATAATTATCGATGTCAGAACATAAGATAAATGTTTACACAAGTCACAAAAGAAATATGACACCAAAAGTATCAGTAGTTAAAAATAGGTTAAAACTAAAGCACAGATATGTGAAAAAATCATTAAAAAATACTACAAATAAATAATATAGATACAAAAAAGCACTATTACAAATTACATAAAGAAATATATTACACATCACACACATTACATGGGGACTAACAAGAGCAACAAAATCATCATTAAAATAATCATCAAATGAGTAAAAAGCCTTCATTTTAAGAAAGTTCCGTATTCTCGTTTTATAGTGAGCATTACACAAGGACCTATTTGCTTCAGGTAGCATATTAAAAAAGTGCACGCAATAGTAATTAGAACCGACTCTAGTTCTACTTAGTCTAAGAGGAACAGGGTTTATATTGTACCTGTTTCTAGTAGGATAATCATGGTTTATAAAATGATGACGAAACATATGAATATTTCCCTTAATATACAAGAGACATTCTAAGATATAGACACTTGGTAGTGTAAGTATGCCATATTTCTTAAATCGTTGTTTACAGTCCACTCTATAGGGTAACCCAGCAATAATGCGAATACATTTGCGTTGTAATTTAAAAATTGTATCTGCTTGGCAAGAATGACCCCAGTTCAAAATAGCATAGCACAGATGTGAGTGAAAAAAGCCATAATAGGTTGACAGCAATGGTTTTATCGAAGCAGAATTAACAAGGCTTCTGATCAGGAACATCTTTTTAGATAGTTTTTTAGATAACTCGTCAATATGTTGCTTCCAATACATTTGGCGATCAATGTTCACTCCGAGAAATTTCATTTGCGAGGCGCAATTGGTGAATTTATGCACATAACGCAAAGTAAACAAAATAGATTGAGTTTTGTTTTGATTGAGATACATTTTATTTGCCAAAAACCACTGCTTAACGTTATCCTGTGTTGTTTGAACATTATTACGAAGGACACTAGCCTGACCTGCACTATTTAGGATCGTAGTATCATCCGCAAAGAGGATAAGCCTGGAAATGCTATCACTATTTGGTAGACAGTTTATATAAATGAGAAACAGTACAGGCCCAAGGAGAGATCCTTGTGGGACTCCGTGATTCATGGTTAAGCATTTTAAAATAAATTTTGGTTGTAAAATTTTCTCACCGAATCCCCTACGTCCTTGAATTAATGTCCGGAAATTTTTCCACAATCAAGCATTTTTCTAGAAAATTTGTTCCTTCGGAAAAATTTCCGGAAATAATTTAAGCACTAGGGAGATTATAAGTGAAAATTGACTGATATATGGCCGCTCAAACTTAGCCAATTTTTCGATTTTTCTCGCGTTTACCCTTTTTACGTTTTAATTCTCATTTTTGCAAAAAAGGAAGGAAATAAGACGTTCAAGGATTTTCATCACGACTTGTTCGAAGGGTCATTCATAGGGGTGAAAATGTACTTTTGCAGTTTTTTAAATATAGCACGAAAACGAAGCAAAATTTCGGTATGGTTCATAGGAAAAATTTTGTAGAGAATTGAATTTCTCATCGAAATGGCGTATTTAAAAATGTAACAGAAATATTTTATGTAAAACTTCGTTAATACATAATTTGAAAAAAGCAAAAAATTCGATTTTCTGTTTTTTTTTTTACTTTTTTGCCTCTAGATTTTTTTGAGTAAAGAAAGGTGTCGGCATTGCTTCATAGAAAAAAAAAGTAGATAAATTTTTCTTCAAAACAATTTTAAAGAAAGCAAAAAATGAAGATTTTTTGATTTTTTTTTTAGTTTTTTAATAAAATAATTTAGTAAAAACTTGTGAATTTAAGTATAATAAAGCTTATTAATAATGTATATACAGTGTGTCCACGGATTGAGTTGACAAGAGGAGAAACTCTTTTGTTTTTGACTTTATCGAAAAATGTCACTCTTTATAAAAAGTTCTGCCCCTCGAAAAAATGAGACTGTCATACAAACATCTTAGATTAGATATACAGGGTGCTCATAAATTAAAAAACCACGAAAATACTCAGGAGAGAAGTACCACTATTTATTATTTTACACAACATTTTTATAAAACAAATTTGGTTATAACCTCAAATGTCCTAATACAAATTTTAAATCAAAATTTTAATTTTTGAGGTGCGAAGTAGCCTATACATATAGAGTAAAAGTCGGAATTGAAAAAAATATACAATATTTTTTTTAATCAATAATTTAGAAAGTTATTCCATTTAAAAAAGATAATACGAATTTATGAAATATTTTATTTCTAATTAGTATTGCTAATAGTAGTAAAAAAAATGTTGAATATTTTGGGCGGTATTGACTTTTATACTGTTTTGACTTCCTCCAATAGAAGATATTTTGAAAGCGTTCAGAGCCGTACTCAGGAAAAATTTTAAATGATAGCTAAAAACCTTTTTAAGCGATTACAATATTAATATGATCTAATTCAGAATTAAAAATGACTTCAGAATTGTCATAAAATAGCAGCGACGTATTTAAAAAAATAAATCTGATGATGGTCCCTCGAGGACGAAACGTCGGATTGCAAAAATGTTGACGCCATTGGATAGAGCGAAAAACGTGGCTTTGTAAATATGCAATTTATTTTAAAATTCGTTTTCAAATAAAGCCAGAGAAAAAATAAAAAGATGTTTAAAGCAATAATGTACAAAAATAAAGTTTTGGGTCAAACAATGACAGTTTTTTTAAAATTTTTTCCGTATAATGGAATAGTGTAATGAATTTTTGAATGTTTTTAATTTAAACAAATTATCAACAATTACTGAAAAATTCTTCGTTGCAAGTCGTTTTTTATTTGTTTTTGTATTTTTGAGCATGTTTTTGAACTGTTATAGATTTTTTATTTCACCAAAAAGTATATGTCAAAATGAAAAAAATGAATATCTTGAAAACTTCTTGATTTTTTTATCTAAAAAAATGTATGGTTATTTAAGACACAGAAAGATATACTTTCACCAAGTTTCGGTAAAATTAAATTATTTTTGCGGAAATGAGAAGTAAAGAACGAAAAAAAAACTGTTATTCGCATTTTCGCATTCGGAGATTTTAAGGTTATCTTAAAAAGTGACCTTCACAAAAGTTGTAGATTTTTGCATGATCCACAACTTTTGTATTAGATACTTTTTTGTTTGACATTAACTTTCGCCAGAAATCTCAATATTACAATTTTTCACAACTTTTCAACCCCCTAAATCAACCTTCTTCGTTTATTATAAGCCCCTTTACCATTTCCACTTATAAAAGTCCAGGTAACAATTTTCTTTTTTTTCCGTCTAAATGAGTTATTTCGATCGGTCTATATTTGAAATTATAATTATTAAAATTTAGTTCTAGTCACTAAAAACCACTTACGAAACCACAACTGTTGGACAAAAATTATTATTAAACAATATAAAATATACAACACATGTAGCTTCAAAAAACTTAATAAAGATCTCTTACCTCTATGAAAATAGACCGCGAATACAAACATAACAACGCACACTAACCCCTTCATTATTAATATTTCACTGTTTTTAAAAACAGCAACTCGCCTTATATACCCCTAAAAATTGCAGTTAATAAGGTAATAAGGCATTAATTATTCTTATCTTAGATAATGTTCTTTAATTGTTTATTATTTTAATGGTACTAATCAGGCAAATCAAAAAGATTGGAAAATTTGAAATAGTCCACAGTACATCATTGGAAATATTTCATCGGCAGTGTAATATTCTGGAATAAAACCTGATAAAATGAAAATGAAGACGCAGAACGGACAATCAGAACCAAGGCTATGGCGAGATTATTTAAATTATTCTTTTGAGTTATATTTTGTATTCTAGGATGTCACACACCGTTGGTCCCGAATTTTTTTTTCGACATGCGGACCTCGGACCTTTTGCACTCGATCACCAATCAGAAACATGGGATATTTTTTGATATTTCGAGTCATTTCCGAGGTACAAGCAGAAATTGGTTTTTTGCTTTATACAAGCTGTTACAAATTCGCTTCTCACTACAAGGATCTCGAAAACGATAAGAGATACAAACTAGCTTAAATGGGGGCAAAGTTGCATAATCAGGGTACCAACATTATGCCTCTAAAAAATCAAGGCTAACATGATTAGTTTTCGAAATATTTGAAAAAAAACCGAAATTTTGGAAATCCGTTTTTGTTTCATTTCAGCCTTGTTTGCGGTGATATTGAAAAAAGAAGAACGCCATTCGATAGAGCGCAAAAGTGGCCACGAGAAAGTATTCTTCTTTTTTCAAATATTTCGAAAACTAAACGTGTTAGCCTTGATTTCTTAGAGGCATAATGTTGGTCCCCTGATTACGCAACTTTGCCTCCATTTAAGCAACTTCGTACCTCTTACCGTTTCGGAGATCTCTGTAGTGCGAAGCGAATTTGTAACAGCCTGTATATTGTGACGCCCCGTGAAAAATAAAACATAATTAAACTATATTATTCAAATAATAATAATGTGCAAGAGTTCGGCAGGAATATCGGTAAATTTATTTTGGAGGAAGAATCCCGCCAACGAACACTAAAAAATATTATTAGAAATCTTAGGTGGCCAGATAACAGCCCCGATCTCAATCCCTTAGACATATTTTTGTGGGGACAGTTCAACAAAATATACTAATAAAGACTTCAAAATTTACAAGTATTGAGAGAAAAAATACAGGACGAAATGGTCGATAATTCTGAGATTATTTTTAACGCAATAAATAGTAAATTAAAACGTATTTTCCACTGCACCATCACTATCACAGGCATGTGGAAAATTTGTAAAAATTGGTAGGTATTTTAATGTTATTTCGTTTTTTAGGTATTATCCTTATGTTGTTGTAAGTATTAGTTATAAAAATCGTTATTTGTTATTTCAATAAGGATGTATTTTAATTCAATAGAAATAAAGGAAGAGTCCTATGTTTATATTTAAAGTTTTTTTTATCTTTAATTATTAAGTCTATAAGTGTCAAAATACAAACAAAAACCCTGTACCTACATTCCGCGACGCGACGTATTAATAACCCACCTTGTATATTAAACAAATTTATAAAAATTATGGCATCATCAAATATTAAGAAAATTATATTACTGGCTGTTTAAAATATCATTATGAATTTTATTTATTTGGGAATATATTTTCTACAGTATTTCAATACCGAAAAAAGAAAATAGTAGCTAATTCACGAAATTATGATATCGGAAATTTAAAACTGCCGCCCTATTCCAGTAGCGATCTGAGGCGATGCAATATTGTCTGTGGAAATACTCTGGAATAAAACCAAACGGTTGCTGCATCCAGAGATACATTAGTTCGGTCAAATTAGTCATAAAAGTAGTGGTCAAATAACAAAAATTCCGACAGAGCTAAATTTTGGTGGAGACGTTGGGTACACCATTAGAAATAAAGTATCAAAAGTCCCCACCGATCCCATGTGTGCTAAAAAAGTTATACGGGGTCAAAGGTTAAAATTTGAGGTTTTTTGGATTTTTTCGAAAAAGGTAAGTTTTATCAAAGAAGTAGTTCTGACAAAAATTATAGATCTTAAAATTATCTACAAAAATGGTCCTTATATTTTTTTTTCTAAGAACCACCATTCCTGAGATATCGCGATTCTAAAAGTTGAAGGAGTCACCTTCTACATGATATGCACATATATGCAACGTATATTCATAATCAGGCACTTAATGCAAGTAAAAATGCCTCTTTGTGTCTCTTATATGTATAAACTCTGAGAATATACACTCAAAAGAAACTCAGTCCCTTAGTCGAAATGATGCAGATGTCCTTATAATTGAAACAGCAATAGAACAAATTAATGCAACAAATACAACTATTGTAGTTGGTGAAAATGTTGACTTATTAATACTACTCACTGCAAGGACTCTAATTGATAAAATTATATACTTTTTAAAACCTGGAAAGGCTCAACAGCAAACAGAAATATATCCTTCAAAAAGTTTACTTATCCAAAATGCCAAAACCATATTTTATTTTTACATGCGATAACCGGCTGCGACACTACATCAGCAATGTTCAGAAGGGGTAAAACATCAGTATTAAAATTATTTGGAAAAAAAGATTTGATTGATTGCAGAAATTGATTCTTCACCTCAAACAATAATCCCAAAAGGAATTCACTTTCTCCTTGCTGTTAAGGAGCTCCAAAAATAATTGATTGTATAGATAAATATAGATATTTAACTTCTGTAAAAAATACACGAAACAAGAAACAAGCACAACTATCTTGTCTTCCTCCAACATCGGCTTCTGCTAATCAACACTTGTATCGAATATACTATCAAGTTCAGACATGGCTAGGCAATCAACTGAACCCAGAAGACTGGGGTTGGAAATTAACAGCTAATAGTTTGGAACCGATTCAAACTTTACTTCCACCTGCTCTGGAAAAACTCCTAAACACTATTTTTTGAAATTTCAAAAAAGGTTGTAGTGCTAAATGTGGCTGTGGAAGAGTAGGGTTACTGTGTTCTCCAGCGTGTACTAATTGCCAAAGCCAGTCTTGCTCAAATGTCCAGTTGAATACAACAGACGAAGATTCATGTGATTTCGATGAAGAGACAGCTGATTCATCTTCATTTGAACAATTTATTAACATCCAGCAAGAAGAAGAGGAAGAAGAAGAAGAAGAATTCGAAGAAGACATGACTGTTGAAGTCGACTTTGAAGAGTATGAATCAGATTAAAATATCAAAAGAAATCAGAACTACAGTTAAAGTCAATAACCAATATCAATATCAATAATCATCATACAGTTAAAAGAGTATTGTCCCTGAAAATTCCGTCATAACAGTTCGTGGAGTAGGCCTACCGGGGAAACCACATTAAAAAAACCGTCAAAGTACACTACCTCACAGGTGGTGTGAAAATGTGGGCATATCATGTAGAACGTGACTCCTTCAACTATTAGAACCGCGATATCTCAGGAATACAGGGTGATTCAGTCATATTGTCATTAATTTTAAGAGCAGATAGAGAAAAATGAGTATAACAGGATGGCGTGATAAAAAAAATTTCAATGCATATTTAAGCTGAAAAAAAATATTTTAAAATAATTATTTAACTACTTTTCAGGCTGTTACTGACTGGCTGCTGACTGACGTCAGCCGGCTACGATATGAACAAGGCGCCCTAGATGCAATGTTGCCATATTTATATATTTTCGCTCATATAAAGACAATAAATACACGGTTTGCTTACGTCAGCCAATAATAATTTAAAATGCTATACACTATTTTTTATAATTATGCAATCAACATATTAAATTGTCATTGTTGCCCAGCAAGAACCTCGACGAGGTTTGAGCTTGCCTTGCCAAAAATCAATTTTTATTAACATCATAGTGATAATTTTTTAATTTGCTGTAAGCCTTCTACTAAAAATTGAAAGTAACGCGGCCCATTCCAATGTTCAGGTAGAAAATGCGGCCCAATTAAACGATCGCCATATACTCCTGCCCATACATTGACACCGAATCTCCTCTGAAAGCTAAACCGACGAGTAATATGCGAATTTTCATCTGACCAAATGTGACTATTATGGCTGCAAAGAAATTAGCTCTGTTTCACTTTAAATAAAGTTTAATATTGAAGTTACAAAACTCCAAGAATTCAAATAATTTAAATTTCATTTTATAACCATTCCAATTTCATTACAGAAATAATGACATAAAAAACCAACACTCACTAGATAAATTATAAAGAAAGGGTGAAATGTATGTAGTATTTAAATATTAACTGTAAGTAATAGAAGATAAAAATACAATCGGAGGGAGACAAATAAACAACTCGGTACGTGTTTCCGACCTAGGCTAACCTGTGTCGAGGTCACTAACCTTCTAATTTGCACGTGCACTTTAGTCTAGGAGCCAGATAGGGTTCCGTTGCCAATCAGAGTGCCACGGCTGCAAACAACTTATTCTAAAGTATTTTGATCTCCTGAATCCAAAAAACTTGGTCGCAAAGCCTGAAAGTGGTCAGTTTATTTGTTATCAACAAATTAAATGTTTAAATGGCTGTAAAAAGTTTATTTTTATAGCTAGTACACGAAACCTGATCTGGCTCCTAGACTAATACGAACTTTAGTAGGATCATATTCCATGCAAAGTACAGTAAAAAAGTTGTCGGTCTTTTATCAAAGGAAAATCGTGTCATCAAATTGAATGTAATGAATAGGGATGATTGTTTTCCAATGTACGGTTATTACAATTTATCATTTTTAATATTATTAACGATTTCACGTTTTATAATTTATTATGTTAAAAAATACACAGTTTTAGTATTTCAATTTATTATTCAATATGCAGTTGCGTATAACCAAAGTTTACATAATAAATGTAAACTTTAGTGTAAATCTAAACTTTGGTGTAACCTAGGTAGGTACTTATTGTTTTTGAGAAAGCAATACTTATGTTTTTTACCTGTTTAAAATGCTAGCACGAGTAAAACAGCATTCATGCGTCCAGAGCACTTTGTTAATAAAGTTCTGCTGCACTTCGATTTAGGAACCAATTGCAAAATTCAAGACGATTGGGGAAATCAGCTGCTTCTAAAGCTTGAACTTTTTGAAAATGTGTTATGTTAACTCCTTTGCGGGAAAAATGCGGGAGATATGGAGGGTGGTAGATTTGAATAAACGCTTTAAATTGTTAGGTAATGGTTTTGTAACCGTGTGTAGTGTATTTTGTATATTCGGGTATATAGTCTGCCGACTTTTTTTATTTGATAAAATACGGTGTGCCTACAAATAGGTAACTACCTCTACTTTATTTATTTTCTTTCGAAGGAAGTTGACTTTAATACAAATATTAAATTTAGTTATAATAAAATGCAGCATGATCCTTTATTTACTTGCATTTTATTGGTTTCGTACATATGTATCCGTATACTAAAGCGGATTAATTAAATGTGAACCACAGATTATGATGTGAACTTGGCAACGCTGTTCGCTTCAGCTGACGATTTGTTCGTGACATTACTTACGTTACAAATTTTTCCGAGCATCCGGGCATCTCGCAGGGCCGCCCTCTTAGCGGGAGTTAGGGGTTGATTTCCTTCATTTTTAAAAGTCGAGTAAAAAATTTTTTTTCCGATTTTCTGTCTTTATTAAGCCTTTCGAATACGTGGTTAAAATTAATGACATTATGACTGAATCACCCTCTATATTAATTTCGAGTAATTTGAATGGCGCCACTTACATATTGCTTCTGTAATCTCGACCACAGTTGACAGGGGCCCGTTAGATGCCCCAGAAAAGCGTGATCGCCAGAAGAACAGGCCTTAGCCGGCGGCGGCGGGTCTCAGCTGGTGGGTCTCAGTCGGGACAGGAGGAATTAATTTCAACACTGTATAATCCTAATTAATCATTTATGAGTGATTTATTTTTGCACTTAATATTAGTTAATTAAAAACCAAGCCTGAGTTTTTATTTGACTTGATGATAGTTAAATTTAAATCATATTAGAGAAAAGGTCAACTCTAAATTGGTCTTATACTCAGAATAGAGTCAAAAGTCGCTCAAATGATAGTTAGCAGTAACTCGGATTTGAGTAAAACTCACTCATTTCTGATGCAACAGTTTCACTCAGTTGTACTCATACTAATATAGTGAAATTTTCGTTCAGTCGGGTGTGGACTGAAGCTGATTGAGTAAAATTGAGTAAAATTTAGTGAAATTTGAGTGAAATTTTTTTACAGTGTACAATAATTTCCGTGTATATCAACACATGTACCAATTGTACCAATTGTAATAACGTAATTTCGGAAGGTACCTACATAAACACACTTGTTAAAAAACAACTACTTAATTGCAGGATTCCAATGAATTTATTTTTTCAGTAACGGTTTTTTAATAAATTCGTTTATTTGTCATACATGTGTGGCTGCCGCGGGACCAAGTTAGGAGATGAAGACTCACAATTTTCTATATTAGCACAATTCCACATCACGTTGCGGCAATCTAATTTACCATCATAATGACAACATCCTTTCTTAATCTTTTTTCCATCTTGACCTAAAAAACAGTTACCTTTAGTTAAAATAGAATCAATGCACTTTTAGGCTAATCTATAGAGGTTTTGTTTGTGACAAAAATACTAGTAGTAAAGAAACTGTGCCATCATATAAAAGACAGTATGTAGATTTATAGTCCGGTCAAATTAGTCATAAAAATAGTGGTCAAATAACGAAAATTCCGACAGAGCTAAATTTTAGTGGAGGCCTTGGGTACACCATTAAAAATAAAGTGTCAAAAGTCCTTATCGATTCCATGTGTGGTAAAAAAATTATTCTGGGTCAAAGGTCAAAATTTGAGGTTTTTTGGATTTTTTTCGAAAACGGTAAGTTTTATCAAAAAAGTATTTCCGACAAAAAATATAGATGTTAAAATTATCTACAAAAATGGTCCTTACACTTTCTTTTCTAAGAACCACCGTTTTTGAGATATCGCGATTCTAAAAGTTGAAGGAGTAACGTTCTACATGATATGCACATATATGCCACGTATATACAAAGTCAGGCAACTTAATACAAGTAAAAATGCCTATTTGTGTCTCTCATATGTATAAACTATACTATTCTGAGAATATACACTCAAAAGAAATCGAGTCCCTTTTGATTTTAGCACACATGGGATCGATGGGAACTTTTGACATTCTAATGATGTACCCAAGGTCTCCAACAAAATTTAGCTCTGTCGGAAGTTTCGTTATTTGAAATGTCTATTTTAACCGGACTATTACAATTAAATAATTTTTTATAAACATTTTTATGCAAAAAACGCATTTTTATAAGTTTTTTGCTTATAAAACCTGAACTAATGTAGCAATCGAAATACGAATAAAACAAGAAGTCAATAATTAGTAACGAAGAAAATCCGGAAAAATCGGAAAATTTAGTGTTTTTTGCACAAAAGTAATGAATTATATACAGGGTTAGTCACTATAATCTGACAACTTATTGTGAGTTTATTATTGAAATTACAAAATAGTTTTTAATACAAAGGTTTTAGCTTTTTTATGAATTTTTATAATACAGTATTAGAAAAAACAATTCAATAATGGAAATAACCAAATTAAAGAAAAATTTTTTTTCTAATGGAACACCCTATATATTATTGCATACTTAGCTTCGTCTAATTTTTCTCTTTTCAAATATATATAATATTTTACTGTTCGATTCAGGACTTTCCGACATATTTCAGTTATAACTATTTTTGAAAAAACAGCACGGAAATTTATGTCTGACGGATCGCAGAGGCTATGGACGAGACATGCGGAACGAACAAATGACTTTGACAGAAGTTTATTTATCATCATCAATTTATTTCCAACAAAGAAATAATGTTTAGTGAGAACGAAAAATTTGAAGTTATCCATTTATTTTATGATAATAATAAAAATCATTCCTAACTTTAACAAGTCTTAACTTTAACAGAATTTTAATATCTAATTAATAAGAACCAACTAAAACACAAATGGTCACAGATGCTCAATGTGACCGCCATTATTATTTATGCACTTCGTATAATTCTCATTAATTTTCAGAACTGCATTTAGTATGAAATGGGAATTTAATTCACTTCAATCTTGTATACATTGATCAACTTTGTCTTAGTTCATCTAAGTTTACACTAGTTTCCTTATAAACCTCGATTTTAAGTAACTCCACAGAAAACTGTCAAAGGGTGTAAGGTCTGGGCTATTTGAAGGCCATTGAATATTTCCTCCATTACCAATCCACAAATCAAACCCATTATTTAAATAATTTCGTACTACTCTGGTTCTATGCAAAAGCATAAAATTTTTTCAAAATAGTTTAGGTCGCCATTTTTCAAGCGCAGCATTTCTCTGCAGTATTCTAATCGCTGAATTTTTTGATTTTGGGTGAGTTTTTGGACCAGCATAGTTTTATAGGGGCGGTATTTATATTTATGTAACGTTCTAATAATTTTACTTTGGCTTATTTCTAACTGTCTTGAAGCATTTACTGTGGGCTCTTGTGGCCTTTCTACAATAATTTAATATTTGAATTTACCATGGTGAACCTCGAATGAATATTTGCTTACCTTGAAAATATGGTAGTATAGTTTAAGTGTGAACAAAGCAAGCGCTGTCGAACCATTAGTTTTGGCACAGTTGCAATTTGAATTTAAAAAATATCATCTCCCAAATTTTATCACTCAATCTTTTATGCCAGTGAAATTATAGGAAAAAAAATAATATAAATATTTGAAACTTTTAACACCCTGTATTTCCGTAGGGAAGCGTCTTATCAAAACTTTTTATAGGGCAAAACTTGATTATTTTTATCGGTAGAATACACCATTAAAGTTTGTAAAAACTTGTCATTACAACCCTTTGTTAAAGCGTTTCGAAAATAAAGACATTTTTCTCGTTTAAATTTAAAAAGATTTTCTAATATTAAACACATGTTGAAGATGAAGTTTTCAAAAAGAATGTTACTGCGTGTAATGTTATGGATTTTTTCATAGCATTGGTAACACCAACAATACAAAAAAATATTTCAAATAAAAGTTGGACGAAATCAATTTCTTACCATTTTCTTCCTAGTACATTTTTAAAAAATTCAACATCCTGACCAAAAACGAAGACTTCAAGGGCAGACGTTTCTTATACGAGTATTTTGAAATGAAGTAAGTGCAAAAACGTTAATATCACCTTGTTTACCTTTAAGTTTATAAGTTATTTCATAGCAACGCGATTCTTCGCCGTCACATTCCTCTGTTTCTATTGATTCGTCGCCTTTGGAGCAAGCGGATTCTTCTTCTCCGTCGCATTTCTGACATTTTCGACCGCAGATCGCTATAAAGTGAAAATAATAACGAAACAATAAAAATATTCAACTCTAAAAACTTAATAAAAGCTTCTTACCTCTGTGAGAAATGACCGCTAATACGAACAGAAATACAAACACTGAGTTTTTCATGATTAATATTTCACTGTTTTTAAAAACAACAGCTCGACTTATATACCCTTCAAAATTGCACTTAATGACTGGGCTTTCAAGAAAGCATTAGTCTGTTATCGTAGTTAATTTGTTTTTTTAATGGTTTATTTTTTTCACAATTAGTGTCACGAAAATTCGAAACATAATTGTAACGTAACATTCCGGAAATATTATAAGATCATACGATGAAACTGAAACGTTTTTCCTACGAGAAATATTCAGCGCCTACTGAGATCCGTAAGTTTAAGCCATTTTACTGTAAACCATTACTAGTTTATTGATGTTGAATATTAAGTGACATTAAAGCTATAAACAAAATAAAGAGATCGTTGTGGCAGAAAATATATTGGTTCAAAACTTTCACAAGATGATACTTTTATGAGCACAGTAATAGATGCCAGTTTGTACAGTATAGAAGCTTTCAATCATATAAATTTCATTAAAGTTCAGGAGCTCCAAACGGGTCAATTTTTAACTTTCGAAATACTTAACTATAACGAGACTTAACTCGAGAAAATTCAAGAATGCACGCTCCTTGCAAAAAAAACAGTTGAAAGGATAATCAAAAAATTTCAACAAACATAAGTCTGAACAGAAAGAAAAGGTAACGAATATACGCAACTTAATATATTACTTTCTGTGCAAGAAAATCCAGATATATCCATAATAGTCCAGGCAGCCAAGGGTTCCCCTCCGAATTCTTTCGGATAGAACCGATTGACTGTAAGTATAAAGTAGCTTAAAAAACAAATGTTATATAGTGCAGATGAGCGCAAATAACCCCAGGAATTGATAAAGCAATCAAATTTAAGCAAAAAGTATATTATGAACATTTTTCGATAAGTCAATATTTTCTGAGTTATTGGTGATTGAAAATGTACATATTTTATTAAAAAAAAAAAAAAACGTTTTCAGTAGTTTTCTTCGGATAACTGGGAAAATAGACACTCTATGAAAAAAACATCACGAAGAAAATGAAGCTTATAGAAAAAGAAAGATATTTATTTATTTTTTGTTTATGTAGGTACAATAGGTGCTGAGATACGGCTAGTTGCAGATAATTTCAAGTCCGTCAGTAAGTAAATTGGAAGCACTTAATGTAAAATAACTAAAAAGAATTCTATTTTTCAAGAAAAGTACACAGAACATTTTGAAAATGCAAAAAAATCCTTAAACTGAACTTGACTTTAAGTCAGTAGCATAAAAATTAACAGAGTTATGATCAAAATAAAGCTAGCTGTTAATTTGCTTTTTCGGAAAAAAAATCAATACAAAAATAGATGAATTTTTCGCGAGATTTAAAATTAAAGGTAATCCTTCTACAATTTACATTTTTTATGTGCTAACAATATTGAAATGAACACACTGTATCTCAAGAAACGACACCGAGTAATAGCAGAGAGAATTTCATGAAATTATAATCTAGACTCTAAGAAAGACATAAATTACTTTTAAAGAAAAATAAAAATCTCCTTTCATAGTTATTTCATATAAAAACTAAAACATTATCAGTCAAAATTTAACTAATACATTGTAAACGAGAAGCATGTCAAGAAAATAAAGTTTAGGTTCGAAGTAGAAGCATGAAAGTAAAAGAAATATGCCACAAAAAGGGCCAATTTAACAATTTTACGAATAACTAAACGTTAAATAATCTAGTACAAAAGTAAATTCAAATATTATAGTATCAGAAAACACATAGGCTAGAAGTTTGTTATAAAAATTTATTGTAAATTAGTTTAAGATGTATAAAATTTACTCTGCAGTTATAAAATATAAATTACGCCGTAAGTTAATTAAAATAAAATTCATCGCAATATGTGGGAGAAATTGCGCAGTTAGAAAATAATATAATGGATACGAGTGACCAATTAAAAAGGGACAAACCAGAAAATTTACCTTGTACCGGAAAACAACAGAGTATCGTTGAAAAGTAAACAAGTGGAAAAGGGAGGTTGGTCGGAGACACTGGTGAGGGGTGCATGTTGTCCTGTGGCTCCCGAAAATAACATCAAAAACACCAGGAAGCAATCCACTCAGACCCAACAGCCATCTTCAATAAACGAGTACAGCTGACAAACCACAACTAATGTGAGGTTAGAGTGACGATCGAAAATTCAGATGCAGAACTAAATAAACGTAAGTCCAGTTACATAAGCATAAGCGTATTCTCCAAAAACATAGAGTAAAGTGTTGCAAATTTGAACTAAAGACAGTTTGTGAAATAGAAAACTTCAGTTCAAACCATAAACAATTTCAGTGGGTAAAAATTAAAAATGACATTTTTGAACATTTCCTAGTTTAAGGATTAGTTTAGTTTCGATGTTCGTAATATAAGTTAATTTGTTTCATAAAACTTTTAAAACATTAATAATTAGTTAACCAAATATTTTTCATATCATGTTAGATAGAGTTAAGGAATTTCTCCGATATTTAGTCATGTAAAAGTCTATAAAAAATCTAGTTTCTGTGTTTATCACCATATTGTTCGGAATTTAAAAATTAATACTTAATAAATATCATATTGTGAAAATAGTTAAAATTTTGCTTTTATTCAATGCTTCTTGCAAAAAATGGATAGTAAAGGTAAATTTACAATAACAGAACCGCTTCTCTGAGGTAAGATCTCATGCTATTAATTGAACAAGTGTTTTTGAGGGACAGTGTAGAAATTATCAATAAACATTCCTATCTACACTGTAAAAAATGAACCTACACTGTTAACATTATTCATGCAAGGTAAAGCTGCCGGAGCAGAATGTAGCAAAACAAAGGTAAGAAAGTACAATTCGTCTATATTTGTCATTGTTATTATTAAATTTTATTAAGAGAACCTACAGTCAATGAAAATTTTGATTTAAATACACACAAATAACATTCTACACAACAAAAGGCGCCCAAACGAATATTCAAAATTACACAAATAATATTTAATCATTACACACACACAAATACTTACACAAACAAAATACAAAATCAAAATCAAAATATAAAAATAAATATTATTATTATTATTATTATATAACACAGGCTGTGACAAATTCGCTTCTCACTACAGGGATCTCGGAAACGGTAAGAGGTACGAAGTAGCTTAAATGGGGCAGAATTGCGTAATCAGGTGACCAATATTATGCCTCTAAAAAATCAAGGCTAACGGGATTAGTTTTCGACATATTTAAAAAAAAAACATAATTTTGGAAGAATTCAGTTTTGTTTGAGGTGATATTGAAAAAAAGAAGAACACTTTCTCATTGCAACTTTTTGCCCTCTATCGAATGGCATAATCAATTTTTATATGCAACGTTTCGTCTCTCCAGGACCACCATCAACTTAATTTTTTTAAATACGACCCTGGAAATTTTATTACATTTTTTGCAAGCCTTCATGACCCCCAATACTCTACTGTCTCAGCCCGAACCAGATTCAGACGTTTTGTCTCGAAAAATTCATCTTCAGTGTATTCGTTTGAAATTTATCTAATTTTTTTATTTAGATTTCTTTGTTTATTTATTTATCAAGTGATCCCTGCAGAGAGAAGCGAATTTGTCACGTTTTGATTGAAACATTTTTTTTAATTCCAAAAAAAATAACATTTTTGAAAATAACTAAAAATAAAATAGAAAAATATTCAAGAATACAAAAGTTTAGATTTTTCTACAAATAATATATATTTTTTTATTTGTGTAGGATAAAAATTAACAGATATGTCGCTGCTAGAAGTTTTCAGTTGAGGGCAAAGGTCATGTTTTTCAAATCCTTTAACCACAAAAATCTTAAAAATAATGCGTTAAAAATATTTAATTTTACAGTACTTTTAGCTGTAGAAATTTTCCGTAAAATCGTTTTAGGATCGTTTTAAGAGCTTTAAAATTATGGAAGTTATCGTTAAAAAAATCGACGGTACCTTACCGCTTCAATTTTCGGAGCATATCAATACTTTGGTTATCCACAACTTTGGAGCATTCTATATACATAGAATACCTTCACCTTTTCCCTTTAATACTTCTACTTATCAATTTTAAATGTATAAAATTGTTTTTATTTGTATCATGAAGAGATGATTTTTAAGAAACCCAGTGATCTGATAATAAAAACCATTTTTTTATATTTTGTCATTGGGGGTGGTTTTTAAGGTTTAAAACAATGCGATAAATTATAAATTGTATTATAGACAAGTAAAAGAATTTTATTTATCCTGTGTGTACTATGAAATCATTTCAAACTGTTAAAAATTATTTTTTTAATATTTTGTTATTATGGGTAGTTTTTTAAGGGTAGAAATATTGCAATAAATTATTTATAATACCATAATCTATTGAAAAGATTTCTATCTATAATGTGCTCTATAAAAATATTTTAAGGTCAAAAAAACTATTAATTTTATACTTTTATCATTAAGGGTGGTTGTTAAGGGTTGAAACTTAATAAAAATAACGTAAATTATTACGCACAATATAAAACAATATTTATTAAGATGATGACATGATTTTAATCTGTATAACACCTATTTTTATATTTATTCAGATTTTTAGCAAAAGGGGTGGTTTTCATCCCCTAAAAATAAGAAGCGCATATCAAGCATATACAGGGTGTCCCGTAAAGTATGTTACAAACTTTGGGTGGTGATAGTACATAAAAAAATATGACTAAAAACTCTAATAAACATAACCTCTTAAACGCACCATTTTGAGTGACCTTCAAAGGTGCAACTATAAAAGTAGTTTTTATGACGTAACTCTTTGTTGGAAAAAGAAAACTTAATGAAATTTTCAGTGGCTAATCAGCTTTAGGAAATCAATAAATAATGCTGATATGAATAAAATCGAGAAAGCAGAAGGGTGTTTCTTTATCACCCTGTATCCTATTTCTTGCTAAAAAAATTTTTTCTGCAAAGGTACAGCAAGTATCATAAGATTTTTAGAAAGACCATTAAATTTAGAAATTTTTTTGTCTATTGTTTTTTTTATGTAAAATGTTTAGTTTTCTAGTAAATTTACAAAATGCAGAGAGATGAATGCTTCCGAATTATTTACATACATTTCTTAAGCCTAGTGAATTTTTAAGAATACAATCAATTTCCAAAATAATTTTTTTAATTAAGTAACCAAAACAGAACTAAAACAAAATATGTTATTATAATAAATGTTGAAATTGACCTCCTTCTGCATCGATACATGCTGTCAGTCTCTTTATAAAGTTAAATCTGACTCTTTGGAATATGAATAGACTATTTCTTATTAAATTAAAGGTTTCTACAATTCGCAGTCTAAGTTGATCTTCTGTATCAACAGGGGTTGCATAAACTTGAGATTTCGCGTGTCCCCAAAGATAAAAATCGACAGGATTCAAGTCCGGTGATCGCGGTGGCCAGGCTATTGGTGCATTATATCCTCTTCCAATCCATCGATTAGGAAACCGCATATGTAGATACTCTCTAACATGAACACTGAAATGCGCAGGTGCCCCGTCATGGAGGTACCACATGTATTGTCTCAAATTTAAAGGAACATTTTCCATTAACTCAGGGAGATGGTTTTCTAGGAAGTTTAAATATTCTACTGCATCAAGCCTTTGAGGTAGAAAGAAAGGCCCGAGCAAATAGTCACCTATTATTCCAGCCCATACGTTGACTGAGAATCGGTGTTGGTGATGACTATCAATGGTAGCATGAGGATTTTCGTCTGACCATGCATGTGCATTGTGCAAGTTCAGTAAACCATCTCGTGTAAAGGTGGCTTCATCGGTAAATAAAATGGAGCTAATAAATTCCACATTATGTTGGTGATGGTTAAGTATTATTCGGCAGAATTCTAGGCGTCGGGGAAGATCTTCAGGCATTAAATGTTGCACTTTTTGGAGATGGTAGGCATAAAGGCCGTTTTCCTTCAAAACACGCCAAACTGACATTCTGGAAAGCTGTAACTGATTAGCTGCCCTTCGCACACTTTCTCCCGGATTTTGTTCAAAAGATCTCAAAATTTGTTCATCTTGCGCGGGTAGTCTTCTAGCAATTCTACCACAATGTATGTAACGGGGTACCACACTACCAGTTTCAATAATCCGTCTGTGAATCCGAGTAAATAATTGTGTAGACGGCTGACGTCTCTGCGGATAACGTTCTATGTATGTTCTTCGAGCAGCTGTTGCATTTCCATTACATAATCCATAAATAAAATGCATTTCGGCATATTCTTGATTAGTAAAACGATTGTTATCCGCCATTGTACTCACAAATTAATAATTCGTCAACAGACACGATTAAAATATGGTAACAAATGTCAACTATGTTAAAAGTGACAGGCGCCTACTTTTTGAATACGTCAAATTTAACACCTAGCGGTGAGTAAACTCCCTTTGCATTTTGTAAATTTATTAGAAAACTAATCATTTTACATAAAAAATGCAAGAGACAAAAAAATTTCTAAATTCAATGGCCAAAGCTTGTAACATACTTTACGGGACACCCTTTATAACTTTTCATCTCCAGGGTGAAATAAGCTTAATTCCAAATTTTCATAAAAATTTAATCTATCCGAAAATATTCGGAGGTTTTACCCTATTTTTCTCTTCGTTCCCTGGACTACAAGGCATACTTCAAAAAGTTTACAAGAATACTCTTAAGGCAGCTGGTTACAAGCCTTTCAAGATCAAACCCCAAAATTGTCACAGACGCATAGAGAAAAGAGAGTAGAATTTTGCCCCCTTATGATGGAAACAATTAATGATTATCCCAACTTTTTGAGAAACATCGACAAGTCTACCCTTACTACAAATGGCATGATAAATACAAAAAAATACCAGCTATTGGGCTTCAGAAAAGTAAACTATCTATGTTTCTTTTATTCTATGCTTAAATAAAAATAATAAACTGTTATATGTTCACATCACGTTCTTTTTGCTTTCATAGTAAAAATTCTTTTAACGTTCCCCAAAGAAAGATGTCACATTTGTTGAGGTCCGGTGATCGTGAGGGCCATACTTGTGGCCAATTATTTTCTCTTCTAATCCATTTATTTGGATACTGGTGATTTAAAAAGCATCTAACAATATTACTAAAATGAGGGGGTGCTTCGTCATGCACAAACCAATTTTCCAATCTGAGTTGTAGTGGCACCTCGTCAAGTAGATCGAGGAAAGTGTTTTGAAGAAGTTCTAAATAATTTTCGCCATTTAGTCGATTCCATAAAGTAACTGAACTAACTGAATATCGATCATTAACACCGACCCAAAGATTTATTTTAAACTCACGTTAGAAATGTCGAGGAGTTGCTTAATGAAGGTTTACATCGGAATACTCGTTATAGTTGGGTATTTTGAAAATTAATGCTTTGGTGCACAGACGTTTGCGATATACCAGTTTGTTGAGATAGAATTGTAGTGCTAATATGTGGGTTGTCTTCAATTGTATTCAAAATAAGTTCTTCGCCTTGTGCCCTGATTGCAATAGCAAGTTCTCTAGTATTACTGAAAAACTTGCTTGTTTCTCGAACCCGTTTTTCAGCATTGGAAAATGTTTCTCGATTTGGAAATCTTTTTCGACATTCTTCAACACTTCCTGTGTATTTTCCTTCACATAAACACTAATAGCATGTCAACTTGTTCGCTAAATGAAAACTTACCGCCATATTCAAAACACTCGGCAAATAATTACAACATTAAATGACCTTTTTTCCTGATCGTCAGGTTTGACGTTTAAATTCATGACCAACTTTTAAATTTTGATGATGATTTTAGATAATGCAGCTACAGTACGTCCAATCACTGAAGGCGAAAATAAGGTAAAAGTTCCCAATTTTTTCAGATAGCATGGATTTTCCTGAAAATTTGCATACAAGCTGATCTGACCCCCTACTTCAAAAGTTATATCGTCTAGATGTGTGCTTTTTCTATTTGGGGGTGAAAACTACCCTTGTACGGATGCGAAAATCGCAGATTTACGTGTTTTAAAGATTCAATTCATGTTCAAATATGTTGGATAAAGTTTCTTTCATGTTTTTTAATATAATTTATGAAATTTAATTACTCTTCAACCCTTAAAACACCTTAAAACTAACCTTCCATGGCCAAAAAAATAGAAAAAAATGTTATTAACAGTTTAAAATATTCTTTTGGTGTATTCACAATGTATTGCATTTCTTTTGTTATTCATTAGAAAAATTGCGACTTATTACAAAGTTGCAACCTTTAAAAACCATCCCTTATAATAAAATAAAATAATATTGAAATCTTGAGATGTTTTAATGGTATGAATTATAAACTTTTTGAAGTTACCGCGAAAAGTCGACTGATTTGAATTTATGAAAGCACTGCATTGCATGTAGCGTATGTACTTTATCACAGACTGGCTTATAGAGCGACTTTGGTGAAAACACTTTGGAGCCTGATTTGGAGCCCAGCGCTCAGTCGTGTCCTAGCATTTAACGTGTAGGGGAAAGTGGGGAAATATCGTGCACCTAAGAAAATTTGTAAAATTTTGAATGACTTGATACCTGCAAAATTATGAAAAGGAAAAAACTAAGTTTTCATACGTTCTAAGTCTATCCTAGTATATTATTTTTTTAGTTGTTTAAATTTTTTTTGATATTATAACTAAATAGATCTTAAGTGTCATATGCGCGGTATTTCCCATCCAATGGGGTAATTCCGCTTATAGAATGGGGTAATATTGCGCAGTAGTGAGAATCACGTTTTATTGAAAAAATAGTATAAATACATGCATATATGGTATAAACGCAACATAAATAACATATACTTAAAATAAATATGTGTTGAAGAAACCAAAAAAAAAATATATATTTCAAGTCACATTTGTGTCAAAAAAAAAATAGTAATAAAAAAGGTTTAAAATTGATTAGAAAGATTTCTTGACGCGTTTTCTTTCTTCAGGTACAAGTCGCATTTATAATTTTCTAGACTGTCCCAGTTAACGTAGCGGTACTAAATCTCGTTATTACGTCCAAATGCATCGCAAATTATGCACTTTTCAGAGTTACCATCAACTATTAAATCATCTAGTTCGTCGTCATCGCAAATATCTTCAATACGAACATATGATTCATCAGTTTCTTCAGAGTCCTGCCTACAATTTCTCTTCGACGGCTTACAATTAGTATTTGGTTTCTTTCTTTTAAATGCCTTTATCCTTATTCGCTTTTTCTTGCTTCTTTGTTTTATCAAGCTTCTTTCTTTTCTTGTCCTTTAGTAGTCTTTTTCGTAGTAGTCCGATGCTTTGGAATGGGCGCCACATCGGAAAATTATACATACGAGGGTCCCGCTACGGCGCCATCATCATATGCCTGTGAAACTAAAGAAGTTATGGAATCGTGAGTTTCTAAAGCTGGAGGTAATGTATTATCCACTTCTGGTTCAAGATCAAGAACTATGTCTCTAAATTCCTCAGCGGGTGCAAAATCATCCGCAGTAAACTTCTTTGGATTTAAAGGGTATATACCAGCTTCTTTGAATCCTGACATAGCTTTCTCCATAGTTGCAACACGGACATAAGCTTTGTTCAATAAGGAGGGAATGTCAGATGTTGTTATATTAGTATGGGCACTATTTATCATAAATTCTCTTGACAAGGCACCTTTTAATGGCCCAAAGATTGTCAGGTCTAAGGGCTGAAGGCGATTAGAGGTATGTGGTGGTACCACTGTTATATGATTAGCCCTACAGAATTCGAACGAGTCACATGTTATGTGGCTTGGGTGGTTATCACATATTAGGAGAACGGGTTGCTCTCTGACGATATAACAATGTCTTGAAATTATTGCAGCCATGTTAAAAACAAGGTCTCCTTGATCTGTCTTTCGGTTTTACGCAGATATTTTCGTGGCATCTGTAGTTAAAAAATTGTATATATTTCCATAATATATAATTAAATCGTATTTGGGGCAATACCGCGCGCTAACTGTAATGCGCGATATTTCCCTTCGTGTTGTGCGCGAAATTACCCCATAATCGCTTGATAACAAACATTGTCCTAACCTCATTTCGAAAAACAAGAAACAACTAAAGCTGACTATATCTTGTAAGCAAAAGGTAGTATTACTCACCTTAGCTTGTAGTTGTTGTTTAATTTAAGCTCAGTTAGTAGGAATGCAGGTCATAACATGTTACAAATTAATAAGAAACTTCTCGAAAATATGTATTTCAACAGAGAGTGTTACCTATTGAGAAATTACCCAATATCTGTAAGATCCGAACTTGGCAATTCGTCTAATAGGTGGCGGCGCTATCAGGCGGTTATTTGAAATTATATAGTAGGAAATATTGGAATGCGCGATTTTACCCGCCTCGCGATATTCCCCCACTTTCCCCTATATATTATTGTTAAAAATAATTGGATATCATTACTATATGCACGTCCCTGGTGAGGTGATACAATTTAATTTACACCAAAACGTACCCTGTAATGAGCAGTTTAATCGTTCCAAGTGTGAGAAAAAAAAAACATTCCATTATTGATATACTGATATAAAAAAAACAGAATAAGAAGTTCTTGTATTTAGGAAAGGAAGCATTGGACATCTTAATATGAACTATTTTCATCATCACTTTTTGTTTCAANAAGAAAACCTTTTCGCAGCTATTCAAAAGATTTTGGAGGAAGATATCCCATCTTTTTTATGTAAAACCAGGGCTCAGCGGAACAAAATATCATCAAATTATTACATATATTTTATGAAACACAGACATCTGATGGAAATGAAAAATAAAGGTAATAATTATGCTCCTCTTTACTCTCCGTTGCGAATAGAAGAGTTACAGCCAGAAAACATTGAGCGTTAATAGAAGAAATCTCGGAACAAATATTTGGTAAATAATTATTTGTATCTATTTATTATTTTAAAATAGATAAAAACATTACAAAGCAAAATTCTGGATAGGTACTGATTTTTTAACCATATGATAGCTGTCAAAAAAAATTTCCACTTATTAATTTTGTTTGCCTAGTTTGGCAGGAGGAAAAAATTTCCGAAAAATTTGAAGGTTGCCATGGGCAACTGTCGAAATTACATTATGTAATTGGTTTAAAATGACAGGTGTAAAATTTTCAGTAATAATATAACAAGAGAATGAGAATAAATTGAAAATAATTTGACATATTTTTTGAAAACTTGTTGCCAGGCAACAGGCTATTTCCAAATGGCAACAAATCTGTCAAATTATTTTCTAATTTTTGGAACTCGCGGGTTATATTTGACTAGATTATTTTTTGATTCACAAATNTTATTTTCTCTTCTAATCCATTTATTTGGATACTGGTGATTTAAAAAGCATCTAACAATATTACTAAAATGAGGGGGTGCTTCGTCATGCACAAACCAATTTTCCAATCTGAGTTGTAGTGGCACCTCGTCAAGTAGATCGAGGAAAGTGTTTTGAAGAAATTCTAAATAATTTTCGCCATTTAGTTCCATAGACTTTAATAGGTGTTATATACAGGACGTTGCTATTTAATTACCTTAAATTTTGATAATGATAATTTTTTGATAAAACTTGTAGTTTTTGAGATATTCGCGAAAAATGGCTCAAAACATGAATTTTTTGGGCTAAAAACGAACATGTTTAGGCGCAAATAACTCAAAAAGTATTGACTGTACAAAAAATTCTTGTAGAACTTTTCTTGCTTAGAATTCGTCTCTCTATCGAATTCTGAGGTTATTTTTAATAAAAAATTCTCACCCTCCAGAAGGGGTGGAATCCACCCTTAGGGCAAAAGCACTCATCGGCACTATATAACTTCTATTTCTTGGGCTATGCCCTAGCTACAGTTCAAATTCCACGTCAATCCATTTCATCCGAAAAAATTGGTAGCCAAAATGCTTCAGTAACTGGAATATTATTAGTTATTCGTATTTTTTGTTGAAAACGACATAGTTTTTTTGAAAACTTCCCGGAGTAAGAAAAGTTTTAGAATTAAATTCCTCATAAAATAAAGTAATACTTTTTTAAGTCCGCCAACGGGTTAATCAATTCTATTACATTTTAATGGTGCATCATCCCTTGTCAACCCATTAAAATGTTTCACTTGAACTCTACTTACTGTCGATTAATGCTCTTGGTACACTCACACCGTATACTAAATTTGGTTTTTCTAAGTTCAAATGTAACTGAGACATTGATCGTTTTCGAAATTTGAAACCCCACTGTCAAGGCCTATAACTTCTCAGTGGTGCAGCTTAGCATAAAGCCAAGTTGCGTTAGATCACCATATTTTGGCTTTGTGCAATTTTCTTGTCCAATTATAATCATGTTGTTTCAAAACTTACATGAACATGTAGTCTAAAAAACAACTACTCAATTGCATGATTTCAATAAATTTATTTTTCCAGTAAGGGTTTGCTAGTAAGGTCGTTTACTAATTAGTGTAGTCTACATAAGAAGATACATCTATACAATTTTCTAGACGACCACAACGCAATATCGCGTCGGAGCATGATAATTTACCATCATTACAACATCCTTTCCTCACCATCTTCTCACCTTGGTCTAAAAAACAGTTACTTTCAGTTAAAATAGAATCTACGCACTTACGACTATGAGCAACATAAATATGCGATAATTAGGAAATTGAAAGAAAGTATGTATTTTAAATATAAAAAAGATAAAAGCAGTTATTATCAGCGACATAATTAGGCCAGGAAATATAGAGTTGGACGCGACTTTTTGTTTCGGCAAGCTGGATTTATCACTATAGATGTTAAATATTATGTACAATAATATATTAGTTTCCACAGTCATAAAAACGGGGGGAAGATTGTTCACGTTTTTCGATTATAACTTTTTTCCGTTCATTTCCATTTTTATCGTCTTCAAAAGACCTACAAAACTAGCCCTCGAGCGTCAAAAAATATTGATTAGATCAACAGTTATAAACAGAATAAGTTTATTTATGACTTTTGAATTAAACATTTATAAACTGCGTTATTATTACCAGAACGTTTTGGCATCGCATCCTCTCATTCCTTATCACTGTCTAATAACTCACACGAAATCTGAAATCGGTAAGTTGAATCGTTTAAAAGTTATGGCCTTATAAACAAATTAACTAATTATTATTAGTCTGGACGATCCCGATAATCTTCCACAATTGCATTGATTTTTTTCATGGTAGATTTCATAACAATACATTGAAATCTATATATTTTTTTTTTAATTTCAATTTTGCAACCTGGAATTTTTAGCCTTAGTTTCAAAATGAAATATACGACGCACCCGCGTGATATAGTTATATATTATTACATATTCGGAAAGCTTATGAAATGAGCTTTAATTGTAAGTTAAAAACAAAAAAACGTCGCTTGAATATAATATATTTGATAGTCTGTAACTCCGTTGTTTTTCAACGAATCTTGACGTTTTTTTAACTTAGAGCTCTATTCATAAGCTTTCCGAATATGTAATAATATACTGGGTGGCCAAATGAAAACGAAATAGACCCATTTTCAGCAACTGCGTCAAGATTGTAGAAAAACCTGAGCGTTTTTCTAGATTAAAGGGGGACATTCCTTGCTGGTATTTTGACTCCGCAACTTTCACCCCCAAGCAAGGGTAAGCATCACCTCAAGATATTTAAATGGCATTGGGGGTTGAGTAATATTTCTTTTGAAAGCTCTTACAATTCAGACAACAGACTTTAAATTTTATAATTCCGCCCAGTACTTTGGAAAAAATGTACATTTTAAAATTTAAATTATGGTTAGTTGCTTACTTCCTACTTAGTTGATTAAATGTTCAAACTGACGACTGCCCGCTTACATACAAAAATAAATATTTAAGAAGGAACTGTTGATCGTTCCCTGCTCGTTCACTCATTATTTCGCAAAATTGCAAACGGCGGTCATAATCATCCTCATGAAGTTCCTGGACTAAATGTATTTTGTATGGATGGAATTTATTCTTCTTCAAAATGGTTTGTATGCTAGTTCGATTGATTCTAGACACAGATGCCAGCTGCCTCGTACTTAATGTAGGATCAAGATGAACTTGTCCCAAAATTGCAACTTCACTAGCTTCATTAACTATAGGTTTTTCAATTTCTCGTTTTTTATTGGCTACGTTCCCTGTCTCTTGAAATTTTTTTACTAACTCTAGAACATACTTCCTCCTGACATGTCGATCTTGATGTTGTTC
>NW_019425991.1:1129871-1148404 GCF_000390285.2 Anoplophora glabripennis | reverse complement strand
TCGCTATACGTCACGTTGACAGTCATTTTCTCTAGCTTCTAATTGTTTACAATTAAATCATGGCAGTGAACAACCAAAAAACTAATTTAAAACCTTATAATATATGTAATTCTTGCAACAAAATAGGGGACAAGTATTTGCTATATTTACTGAATAAAACTGGAATCAGTCCGCATCAAGAAAACCTTATCGCAGCTATTCAAAAGATTTTGGAGGAAGATATCCCATCTTTTTTACGTAAAACCAGGGCTCAGCGGAACAAAATATCATCAAATTATTACATATATTTTATGAAACACAGACATCTGATGGAAATGAAAAATAAAGGTAATAATTATGCTTCTCTTTACTCTCCGTTGCGAAGAGAAGAGTTCCAGCCAGAATTTCAAAAACATTTCGCGTTAATAGAAAAAATCTCGGAACAAATATTTGGTTAATAATTATTTGTATCTATTTATTATTTTAAAATAAATAAAAACAGTACAAAGCAAAATTCTGGATAGGTACTGATTTTTTAACCATATGATAGCTGTCAAAAAAAAATTTCCACTTATTAATTTTGTTTGCCGAAAAATTTGAAGGTTGCTATGGGCAACTGTTGAAATTTTACAATTGGCTTAAAATGACAGGTGTAAAATTTTCTTTATATTTTTTTGGAATTTTTACAATTATTTCTGATATTCCCTATTTTTCAACATGCTTATTTCAGTCATGAGAATAAATATCTTTTTGTATCAAGAATCATTCGATAGAAAAATTCACATGCGAATAGTTTTTATATTTATTGGTAATATTCAATTCTTCATTTTGGCGTCTTTTCAACCCCTAAATAGGGGTGATTTTGAAAAATTTCGAAAAACTAAAAGCTATGGTCATCTTAATTTTTACGACGGGTAATTTGAGACCAAAATCTATTTTCTTTAGTTTTCTGCGAATTGAGGAAAAACGATCGATTTTTGCGGTCACTCTCCTCTGCCCGTCTTCATCAGTAAATTTTTTCTATTGAAAATTAACGCTTTGATTTAAAATAAACTCACAGAAATTCACTCGTGTAACCAAATCATTCGGTAACAAATCTTGCACTTTTTGGATATGATGTGGGTGTAGTAGATCACATCTGATCACTCAGTGCACAGAAGTTTGCGATACACCAATTTGTCGAGATAGAATTCTAGTACCAATATGTGAGTCATCTTCAATTATTGCATTCAAAATGACAACTTCCCGGAGTAAGAAAAATTCTAGAATTAAATTTCTCATAAAATTAAGCAATTATTTTTTAAGTTTGCCAACGAGTTAAATAATTCTGTCACATTTTAGTGGTGCATCACCCCTTACCAACCCTTTAAAATGCTTCACTTGAACTCTACTCACTGTCAATTAATGCTCTTGGTACACTCACACCGTGTACCAAATTTGATTTTTCCAAATTCAAGTATAACTGAGACATTGATTTTTTCGAAATTTGAAATACACCCCTGTTCTGTGTCGGCTCTTATATGAAGCACCCAGTATATTTCGTTGGTAACAAAGGTTTTGATCTGGAAGAAAGTTATGAAGGTATATACCATGACGTAAAAATGATGGCTTCGCGCAATTTTCTTGTGAGGCCAATACAATTTTATTATACTAAACGTTACAACCACAAAAATTGGAGGACTTCTCAGAAATATAGAAGAAATATTAGATCTCAGTTCTTTTGTTCATTATACAGTAAATTCCCCGTACACCAACAGTTGTACCAATTGTAATAATGTAATTTCGAAAGGTATCTACATAAACACACTTGCTAAAAAACAACTACTTAATTGCAGGATTTCAATTAATTTATTTCTTCACTAACGGTTTGTTAGTAAATTCTTTTATTGATTATGGAAAATNATCTTTTTTGTTATTTCTGCATCAGAAAAGGTACTAAACCGATGATTTTCACCCATTTTATATATCGCGTTGACACAATTAGGTAATTATTTTGACAACTATCTGACACTTGCTACGCAAATAAAAGCCACAGTGATTATTCCCGAGAATAATCACAAGAGATTTATTCCCACTATAATAATGACATAATTGGTTGAAACTTACCCTTGTGACAAATAAAGAAGCAATTCATTGGTTTTAAGAAACGTCAAAAAATAATCTTTATATTTTTTTGGAATTTTTACAATTATTTCTGATATTCCCTATTTTTGGGGATGATTCCACCCCTTGAGCGCGCTTAAGGGTGGACTTTCTAATTTAACATGTTTATTTCAGTCATGAGAATAAATATTTTTTATATCAAGAATCATTCGATAGAAAAATTCACATGCGAATAGTTTTTATATTTATTGGTAATATTCAATTCTTCATTTTGAGCGTCTTTTCAAGCCCTAAATAGGGGTGATTTTTGAAAAATTTCAAAAAACTAAAAGCTATGGTCATCTTAATTTTTTACGACGAGTAAAATGAGACCAAAATCTATTTTCTTTAGTTTTCTGCGAATTGTGGAATAATAAAGTTCGTATGAACTCTGCCTGTAAAATTGATAGTTTTAAGGTTATAAACAATTTAAGTTGCTAAAAATGCGAATCGTCATTTTCACATTTTTAGCAACTTAAATTGCTTATAACTTTAAAACTATTATTTTTAGAGGCATAGTGCATAGGAACTTTTTTGTTTATAATGTGTCAGGAAAATACGCAAAAAAATCGAGTCGGAAAATTTACACCACGAATGCGAGGTTTTCGCCTTGTCTATTGTCTGATTGCAATCAATAGCACGTTTTCGAGTGTTACTGAAAAACTTGCCTGTTTCTCGGGCCCGTCTTTCAACATTGAAAAATGTTTCTGTATGGATGACTACACGATTTGGAAATCTTCTCCGATATTCTTCGACACTTCTTCTATAGTTTCCTTCACAGAAACCTAACACTATTAAGCATGTCAACTCGCTTGCTAAATGAAAACTTCCCGGAGTAAGAAAAGTTTTAGAATTAAATTTCTCATAAAATAAAGTAATAATTTTTTAAGTTTGTCAACGAGTTAAATAATTCTGTCACATTTTAGTGGTGCATCACACCTTACCAACCCTTTAAAATGCTTCACTTGAACTCTACTCCCTGTCGAATTAATGCTCTTGGTACACTCACACCGTGTACCAAATTTTGTTTTTCTAAGTTCAGTTCAACTTAGTATAAAGGTAAGTTGTGTTAAATCACCATATTTTGGGTTCCTCTATACGCCCCTGTTCTGTGTCGGCTCTTATGTGAAGCACCCAGTATATTTCGTTGGTAACAAAGGCTTTGATCTGGAAGAAAGTTATGAAGGTATATACCATGACGTAAAAATGATGGCTTCGCGCAATTTTCTTGTGAGGCCAATACAATTTTATTATACTAAACGTTACTGCCAGAAAAATTGGAGGACTTCTCAGAAGTATAGAAGAAATATTAGATCTCAGTTCTTTTGGTCATTATACAGTAAATTCCCTGTACACAACAGATGTACCAATTGTACCAATTGTAATAATGTAATTTCGAAAGGTATCTACATAAACACACTTGCTAAAAAACAACTACTNGCTGCCTCGTACTTAATGTAGGATCAAGATGAACTTGTCCCAAAATTGCAACTTCACTAGCTTCATTAACTATAGGTTTTTCAATTTCTCGTTTTTATTGGCTACGTTCCCTGTCTTTTGAAATTTTTTTATTAACTCTAGAACATATCCTGACATGTCGATCTTGATGTTGTTCATTAAATAGCTGAGCTGTTCTATTCGCACACTGCTGTTTAATTTTCAAAAAGACTATTAAATAAACTACCAACCAACGTTTCCAAATAATACTAGAATATAATATGCAATCCACTAATTTTACGTTCATTTCTGTTTTTTACTTTTGTGTTTTTTTACGAAAGTGATAACAAATCGCCAAAAACCAACGTAACGCAAGAAATACAAAATTTATACCATTGGCGTACTTAACTCGATTGACTGACATTTTTACCGTTACTAATTGTTTGTACATAAGTATCAACTTTAAAATCAAAATTCTTAATAAGTATTGACCGGAATTATAAAATTGAAAGTCTGTTGTAAAGAGAATTGTAAGAGCTTTCAATAGAAATATTACTCAACTCCCAAAGTCAATTAAAAATTTTGGGGTGATGCTTACTGTTGCTTGGGGATGAAAGTGGCGGAGTCAAAAATACCAGCAAAGAATGTCGCCCTTTAATCTAAAATCGACGGGTCTGAGCGTTTTTCTACAATATTGACGCAATTCCTGAAAATGGCTCTGTTTCGTTTTCATTTGGCCACCCTGTATAATTATATCACGCTCGTGCGTCGTATATTTTATTTTGCAACTAGGGCTAAAAAATAAAAAAAATTCCAGGTTGCAAATTTGAAATTAAAAAAAAAATATATAGATTTCAATGTATAATTATGAAACCTACCATGAAAAAAATCAGTGTAATTGTGGAAGATCCTCGGAATCGTCCAGACTAATAATTAGTTAATATGTTTATAAGGTCATAACTTGTAAACTATTCCACTTACCGAGAGGATCCGATGCCAAAACGTTCTGTAATACTACCACAGTTTATAAGTTCAAAAGTCATAAATAAACTTCTTCTGTTTATAACTTCTGATGTAACCAATATTTTTTGACGCTCGAGGGTTAGTTTTGTAGTTCCTTTGAAGACGAAAAAAAAGTACTTTACTGTTTTCTCGTGGAAATGATCGGAAAAAAGTATAAGCGAAAGACGTGAATTTACGTAAAAATTATACAATTAACCACCCTGTAAACAATCTTCCCCCCATTTTTATGACTGTGGAAACTAATATGTTATTGTACATAATATTTAGCATCTACAGTGATTAATTCAGCTTGCCGAAACAAAAAGTCGCGAAATGGTCATTTCCCAGCTTATATTCTTGGCCTATAATAGCATTAATCGTATTATAATTAGTTTAAATGCCCTTTTAAACTTGCTTCACTATAATCTGTATTATTGCTGACCAATTTATGTCTTCAAAACAATTTTCTCAGTAAATTTAAGAACATTTGAAGTTCAGATTATCAAAAAGAATTCTGCAGGGTGTAGGGTTATGGATTTTTCCATAATTTTGGTAATATGAAGAATACAAAAAAATGTTTCAGATAAAAGTTGGACAAAATCAATTTCTTACCATTTTCCTCCTAATATATTTTTAAAAAATTCAACGTCCTGACCAAAAACGAAGACTTCAAGGGCAGACGTTTCGCATACAAGTATTTTGAAATGAAGTAAGTGCAAAAATTTTTTTACCTTCAAGTTTATAAATTAATACATAGCAAAACGATTCTTCGCCGTTACATTCCTCTCTTTCAATTGATTTGTCGTCGTTGAAGCAAGCGGATTGTTGTCCTCCGTCGCATTTCTTACATTTTGGACCACAGATCGCTATAAAGTGAAAATAATAACGAAACAATCAAAATATTAAAAAACTTAATAAAAGCCTCTTACCTCTGTGAGAAATGACCGCGAATACGAACAGAAATACAAACACTGAGTTTTTCATGATTAATATTTCACTGTTTTTAAAAACAACAGCTCGACTTATATACCCTTCAAAATTGCACTTAATGACAGGGCTTTTAAGAAAGCATTAGTCTGTTATCGTAGTTAATTTGTTTTTTTAATGGTTTCTTTTTTCACAATTAGTATCACGAAAATTCGAAACGCAACTATAACGTAATATTCCGGAAATATAAGATCATACGATGAAACTAAAACGTTTTTCCTACGAGAAACAGTCAGCGTCTACTGAGATCCGTAAGTTTAAGCCATTTTACTGTAAAACATTACTAGTTTATTGATGTTGAATATTAAGTGACATTAAACCTATAAACAAAAGAGAGAGATCGTTGTGGCAGAAAATATATTGGTTCAAAACTTTCACAAGATGGTACTTTTATGGGCACAGTAATAGATGCCAGTTTGTACAGTATAGAAGCTTTCAATCATATAAATTCCATTAATGTTCAGGAGCTCCAAAAGGGTAAAATTTTAAGTTTCGAAATAACGATAACGGGACTTAACTCGAGAAAATCCAAGACTGCACGCTCCTTGCAAAAAAAAACAGTTGAAAGGATAATCAAAAAATTTCAACAAACATAAGTCTGAACAGAAAGAAAATGTATCGAAGATACACAACTTAATATATTACTTTCTGTGCAAGAAAATCCAGATATATCCATAATAGTCGAGGGAACCAAGGGTTTTCCCTCCGAATTCTTTCAGAATAACTTAATAAGCTTAATAAGAGTTATTGGTGATTGAAAATGTACATTTTTTATTAAAAAAAAAGACGTTTTTCAGTAGTTTTCTTCGAATAACTGGGAAAATAGATACTCTATGAAAAAAAACATCACAAAGAAAATGAAGCTTATAAAAAAAAATTATTGATTTTTTTTTGTTTATGTAGGTACAATAGGTGCTGAGATACGGCTAGTTGCAGATAATTTCAAGTCCGCCAGAAACTAAATTGGAAGCACTTAAGTAAAATAACTAAAAAGAATTATATTTTTCAAGAAAAATACACAGAACATTTTGAAAGTACAAAAAATCCTTAAACTGAACTTGACTTTAAGTCAGTAGCATAAAAATTAACAGAGTTATGATCAAAATAAAGCTAGCTGTTAATTTGTTTTTTCGGAAAAAAAATCAATTCAAAAATTGATGAATTTTTCACGAGATTTAGAATTAAAGGTAATCCTACAATTTACATTTTTTATGTGCTAACAATATATTACACAGGCTGTTACAAATTCGCTTCTCACTACAGGGGTCTCGGAAAAGGTAAGAGGTACGAAGTAGCTTAAATGGGGGCAGAATTGCGTAATCAGGGGACCAATATTATGCCTCTAAAAAATCAAGGCTAACGCGATTAGTTTTCGGCATATTATGTATTTGAAAAAACCGAAATTTTGGGAGATTTCAGCTTTGTTTGAGGTGATATTGAAAAAAAGAAGAACACTTTCTCATGGCCACTTTTTGCCCTCTGTCGAATGGCATAATCAATTTTTATATGTAACGTTTCGTCTCTCCAGGACCATCATCAACTTAATTTTTTTTTTAATTTAATAAATTTGATAACACTTTTTTGCAAGCCTTCATGATCTCCAATACTGTACTGCCTCAGCCCGAACCAGATTCAGACGTTTTATCTCGAAAAAGTCATCTTCAGTGTATTCGTTTCAAATTTATCTAATCTTTTTATTTAGATTTATTTGTTTATTGAATTATCGTACAGTGTAAGCGGTGTTAGACCCTGCAAAATCCATCAAGTTATTTAAACTATTACCATCCTGTTGTTTCCCTGATTACGCAACTTTGCCCCCATTTCGTACCTCTTACCGTTTCCGAGGTCCCTGTAGTGAGAAGCGAATTTGTCACAGCCTTACAAGTTTAAGCAGTTTAGAATACATATTTTTGAACATATTACATTTTGATTGAATTTTTTTTTTATTCCAAAAAATAACATTGTTGAAAATAACTCTAAAAATAAAATAGAAAAATATTCAAGAGTACAAAAGTTTAGATTTTTTTTCAAAGAATATATTTTTTTATTGGTGTAGGATAAAAATTAACAGAGATGTCGCTGCTAGAAGTTTGCAGTTGAGGGCAAAGGTCATGTTTTTCAATTCCCTTAGCCCCAAAAATCTCAAACATAATGCGTTAAAAATATTCAATTTTACAGTGCTTTTAGCTGCAGAAACTTTCCGTAAAATCGTTTTAGGATCGTCTTAATAGATTTAAGTTATCGTTAAAAAAACCGACGGTACCTTACCGCTTCAATTTTCGGAGCATATCAATATTTTGGTTATCCACAACTTTGGAGCATTCTATATACACAAAATACCTTCACTTTTTCCCTTTAGTCTTTTAATACTTCTACTTATCAATTTTAAATGTGTAAAATTGTTTTTATTTGTACCTATAATGAAGGGTTATTTTTTGAGAAACCCAGTGATTTGATAAACGCCTTTATCAAAAGCCATTTTTTATATTTTGTCATTGGGGGTAGTTTTTAAGGTTTAAAACAATGCGATAAATTATAAATTGTAACGAGCGTTCAAATAAAAACGTCAAGTTGGTTCTGAAAATTTGGACGTAGGGCGTAGNATTATGACACTTTACCCAGCCTACTAATTTTTATTTCATTTGCTTTAAGGGGGCATTTAATGAGCTTACCGTTTTTTCTATCCAAACATTTAATATTATGCCTACGTAAACGTCATTTGTGAAAGTAGAAAATTAATTTTTGCCCCACAAAAAGTTTTTCCACGCATGGTGGGTGTCTACAAAATGGCAACAAAATATCAAAAGCAATCTCAATGAACTTGGGGAAAAAACTTTTTTTGGTTTTAATTTTTTTACGTGCAAATGGTGCGTCGTACGAGAGTAAGTCTAGCGACCGAATTTGCTGTAAAATAAATGGAAATTTTTAAAATAATTTTAGTTTTTAGAAAAAGCAGTGGCGTACTATTTTTTTCTTCAAAAATGTTTAGTTTAAACCTCGTACGGACGTCATTGGCAAAGATTTTAAAACAAAAATGTCTGGAGTGATAAGAAAATTATAATAAAAAAGTAAATATTTTCTTAAAACTGTAACACCCTGTAGCTCAAAAATTAAGAGGTGTAGGACATATGTTGATATTAAGTTTTCTTTTTAAAATGACCCAAGGATTCACACCCTTAAGTATCGGCATTCAATTAATAAACACCCTGTATAATAATGCTATTGCATCTACACCAACGGAGGAATAACGGACATGCGTTTTGTAAGAGACATGTCAATGGTAATGGCATTGAAGCTCGTCGTAGGAATGCCGAGGCTTATCCTAATCGTCCAAGTACTTCTTGTTCATCATCGGGTCTGGGACAGTGAAGGCTTTGATAAAATCGACATTAAGACATTGTAATATAATTTTAGAACCAAAATAGACAATTCAGTGAAATATAGTAGTTATTCCGCACAAGCCTTTGGCTTTTGGATTTGGGGGTTGTCTCATTTCTATGGTGTGTTTTATGTGTTTTATCTTTCTGGTTTCGTATCCCCATCTATATCATCTGAGAGAGTAAAACAATTTGTATTCACGATTAAAATTAGTTGTGATATGCAAATTCGTCTTTATTAAATTTGATTTGAAACAAAAGTCAACGGCTTCAAGTGATCAAACTGATTGATTTATTATACATGAACGGTATCAGACTACAACCAGAATTTCTTGTCAGTATTGCATAGATCGGTGGTGCAAGTTATGCATTTTCCTAACTCCCCGACGGGATTGTCGAAGGAATCACAGAAATTCGTGTCGTTCGAGCCTTTCGGTGGCTGCCAACATCTTCTTTGGACCAACGTGAGGGCGCCCCCTAGAAAAAGTTATGTCTTAGATGCCTTTTAAGAAGTGTATTTCTTACTTTGATATGCCACCAGAGCCTCGTAACATTGGGCGTTACGACCGGCGCAATCTTCGTACACCCCTATCGCCGAAGCTTCGGCGCAATTCGTGAGCGGCCCACCTTGGCAGCTGTAACACCTGAAGCCGTGGACAGCTGAAAAATTGGCAATGCTGTACAGTGTGTTTCTTAACTAGAGGTCAAAAAATCCAGTGGCGTATTATGTGGCCAAAAATAGGGGGTTTTTATCATATAAATGCGGGGTCTTAGGACAGTCATTGCCAGCTACAGCGGGTCAAAAATTAAAAAAAAAAATCAGTTTTTAATTTTTAATTTCTAAACCGCTTGAGATAATTTAACCAAATTCTGTGTGGTTATTTAGTATGACAGTAGGTATGAAACAAAAAATTACCAGTTTTAGAAACTTACCAGTGGCGGAGGTGTGGGTACCATCGGTCATTATTTGCCAAAAAAATATAACACCCTGTATATTATTACAAATAAATTAGGTCATCATATGCGCCATTTTATTATGTTCACTTTTTGTTTCTTTACACTTTTTTGTATTCCAAACCGATTAAAAATAAAATTGATTTATTTGATCAAGTGCATCTTTACGATACTCATTAGGTACATTACTTGAAATAATAGACGAGGGTGGATCAGTTTTGAGGTGGATGTGAGAGGGGGCAAGCAAATTTTTTCTGGATTACCTTCAGTACAACTCACATAATAAAAGTGTAGATCCCTAGATCTGGACGAGGTCCGCAACATTTTCAAAATTGTTCCGGACCTCGGCCAGATCTAGGGATCTACACTTTTATTATGTGAGTTCTACTGAAGGTAATCCAGAAAAAAATTGCTTGTCTCCTACGCAAGGTGTGACTTTGAATGGGGGTTATATTTATATGGAGGTTACTTTTGACTTTTAGAAAAACGTATCGTAAGTTTGTTTTCTCAAATTCTCGATAATTTGTGTTACTTTTATTCAATGGGTGTTCACCACGAATCCTATCATCCTAAAAACTATGGTGACTTAAAAATAATGCGTCACTAAGTCATACAAAGGTACACCCTGTATACTTTGTCCTAATTTTAAACTTTTATTCACTGTCGTTTGGCGTAACAGTTATATTTGTACACTTCAAGTGGCTTTTCCCTCATTTCCCAGATCTTGAAATAATATTATTTGGAAAATCTGCTCTCTTTGTTGAGTTATATGTCGAGCTAAAAAAGAAACCCCTACATTTAAGTAAAAGCGCCATTATTCTATGGCTAGAAATTGGCCTCAATGATTTGGGATCGAGGGGGATTATCCCTCTTTATCCTGCCTCATCTCGTGTAGGCCTGGACAGCCTTCGTAGGTGGGCCCCATCCGTCGTCTACCCCGACCGCAAATGCGGCCGGTGTAGGCGCTTTGTGGGACCTCCTTTTGTCCTGGCTGGGCCCCGCCGGCTAGGGCCCTTTCTTCTGGCGCTCTTCTTGCTTCGCCGGCTNATTTTAAAAATTTACTGTGGCCGTTCTAATCAGCCGATTTAAATTTTACAAAAACCATTTGAAAGGTTGAGCGGTCTTTTCTATGTGAAAAAAATTTCAAGTATCTAAATGCTTTATTTGAGGCTGTGCAACATTTTGAAAATTCGAAAATTTTTTTCAAAATTAAAAAATTATTTTGCAAAAACTATTAAACCGATTTTAATGAAATTTGGTATGTTATTTTATTATACCTTAAAGTCTAAGTTTTTTTCATCAATTATTGCTACTTTGCAACATCGATAATTGTGCAAAATTCAGTTCTAAAACTTTTTTCCTCTTCAATATTCTTCCAAAATGCAAAGGTTCCAAGATATAAGTAAAAAGCTCGGATAAAATAGGTATTTTTTAAGATTTTTTAAACATTTTTGAAATTTTGAAACTGTTCCGGACCTCGCCCAGATCTGGGGATCTACACTTTTATTATGGGAGTTGTACTGAAGGTAATCCAGAAAAAAATTGCTTGTCTCCTACGCAAGGTGTGACTGAATGGGGGTTATATTTATATGGAGGTTACTTTTGACTTTTAGAAAAACGTATCGTAAGTTTGTTTTCTCAAATTCTCGACAATTTGTGTTACTTTTATTCAATGGGTGTTCACCACGAATCCTATCATCCTAAAAACTATGATGACTTAAAAATAATGCGTCACTAAGTCATACAATGGTACACCCTGTATACTTTGTCCTAATTTTAAACTTTTATTCATTGTNGATTTGAAACAAAAGTCAACGGCTTCAAGTGATCAAACTGATTGATTTATTATACATGAACGGTATCAGACTACAACCAGAATTTCTTGTCAGTATTGCATAGATCGGTGGTGCAAGTTATGCATTTTCCTAACTCCCCGACGGGATTGTCGAAGGAATCACAGAAATTCGTGTCGTTCGAGCCTTTCGGTGGCTGCCAACATCTTCTTTGGACCAACGTGAGGGCGCCCCCTAGAAAAAGTTATGTCTTAGATGCCTTTTAAGAAGTGTATTTCTTACTTTGATATGCCACCAGAGCCTCGTAACATTGGGCGTTACGACCGGCGCAATCTTCGTACACCCCTATTGCCGAAGCTTCGGCGCAATTCGTGAGCGGCCCACCTTGGCAGCTGTAACACCTGAAGCCGTGGACAGCTGAAAAATTGGCAATGCTGTACAGTGTGTTTCTTAACTAGAGGTCAAAAAATCCAGTGGCGTATTATGTGGCCAAAAATAGGGGGTTTTTATCATATAAATGCGGGGTCTTAGGACAGTCATTGCCAGCTACAGCGGGTCAAAAATTTAAAAAAAATCAGTTTTTAATTTTTAATTTCTAAACCGCTTGAGATAATTTAACCAAATTCTGTGTGCTTATTTAGTATGACAGTAGGTATGAAACAAAAAATTACCAGTTTTAGAAACTTACCAGTGGCGGAGGTGTGGGTACCATCGGTCATTATTTGCCAAAAAAATATAACACCCTGTATATTATTACAAATAAATTAGGTCATCATATGCGCCATTTTATTATGTTCACTTTTTGTTTCTTTACACTTTTTTGTATTCCAAACCGATTAAAAATAAAATTGATTTATTTGATCAAGTGCATCTTTACGATACTCATTAGGTACATTACTTGAAATAATAGACCAGGGTGGATCAGTTTTGAGGTGGATGTGAGAGGGGGCAAGCAAATTTTTTCTGGATTACCTTCAGTACAACTCACATAATAAAAGTGTAGATCTCTAGATCTGGACGAGGTCCGCAACATTTTCAAAATTGCAAAAATGTTTAAAAAATGTTAAAAAATACCTATTTTATCTGAGTGTTTTACTTGTATCTAGGAATCTATGCATTTTGGAAGAATATTGAAGAGGAAAACAGTTTTAGAATTGAATTTTGCATGATATACTGTAAGTTATAAATTATAAATTTATTACCGATGTTGCAAAATAGCAATAATTGATGAAAAAAAGGCAAAATAATCAAGTTTCTTGGATAATTTTTTAAAAATATTTTAATTGCTCCGAGGGCGTTCTAATTTTAGTAAAAAAAACTTTATAGTATAATAAAACAATACACCAAATTTCATTAAAATCGGTTAAATAGTTTTCGCAAATTAATATTTTGAAAAAAATGTTGAAAAAAAAATTTCGAATTTTCAAAATATTGCACAGCCTCAAATAAAGTATCTAGATACTTGAAAATGTTTTCACATAGAAAAAACCTCTCAACCTTTCAAATGGTTTTTGAAAAATTGAAATCGGTTGATTAGGACAGTCACAGTAAATTTTTAAAGTTAACACTCTTTTTTATATTTCTAAACAATTAGATTNATAACTGAGACATTGATTTTTTCGAAATTTGAAATACACCCCTGTTCTGTGTCGGCTCTTATATGAAGCACCCAGTATATTTCGTTGGTAACAAAGGTTTTGATCTGGAAGAAAGTTATGAAGGTATATACCATGACGTAAAAATGATGGCTTCGCGCAATTTTCTTGTGAGGCCAATACAATTTTATTATACTAAACGTTACAACCACAAAAATTGGAGGACTTCTCAGAAATATAGAAGAAATATTAGATCTCAGTTCTTTTGGTCATTATACAGTAAATTCCCTGTACACAACAGATGTACCAATTGTACCAATTGTAATAATGTAATTTCGAAAGGTATCTACATAAACACACTTGCTAAAAAACAACTACTTAATTGCAGGATTTCAATTAATTTATTTCTTCACTAACGGTTTGTTAGTAAATTCTTTTATTGATTATGGAAAATGAGCAGATGGAGTTTCACAATTTTTTATATTGGCACAACCTAACATTACGTCCAGGCAATTTAATTTACCATTGTCACAGCATCCCTTCTTCATTAGTTTCCCACCTTGACCTAGAAAAAGGGTTACCTTTACTTAAAATATACTCTTTGCACTTCTAAGATAATCAATAGAGGTTTTGTTTGTGACAGAAATACTATAGTCGAGGCAATGAAGCACCCAACCTCGGAATTTTTTGCACTAAGACGGATGGGAATGCGGTTTTTTGCATTCGCTTCCAAAAATTTTTTGTAAAAAATCTATCTGCTTTGTATCTTATACAAACCGGAAATTGCATTGCTGCAGCCAAGCATTCAAAAAATGCATTTTTTGAGACGGCTTTTGGAAGATTTAATAACTTTGTAAATAAGAGTCAGAACTGGCCCAAATCGGGTCTCCGGGAGTTATCGAGGACGCTGATCACGATTATGATGTTCAAATTGACCCACAGCCGACCTGGCGCTCAGGAACGCCGATGAACGTCATCTCCGTGGGACTCTCCCAAAATTCACGCTCGAATTCAAATGTGGCATCGGCGAACACCCCCACGGACACCTGGTGCGCCAGAACCTGGACGTGGACGTCATCCCCGAGAATTTTCCTGACAAGATCGCCAAAAACAACCCGGAAATCATTGTAGGGGCATTTTTGGGCGCTTAATCCAAATTTCACGTCGAAACGGTCCCCCGAACACCTAGTGCACCGGAACCTGGGCCTGAACGTCGTCTCCGAAGGTTTTAAGGACACGATCGCTAAAGACAAACCGAAAATCGTTATAGGGGTTTTTTGGGGCCCTGAATCCAAATTTCACCCCGAAAACGTACGTCCGGACACCTGGTGCACCGGATCCTCGGCCTCGGCCTCGGCAGGAGATTGTAATCTGTTGTCCTGTAGTTGCAGGAAGCACGGCCTCCCTTGCAATCTTGCCTGTAAAATTTGTAAAGGCTCAACTTGCAACAATACTGAAAGATATTCAGATAATCTACTTATGAATACGTCAGTTGATGACGAAGAAAATGAACAGACTAGCGGTGTGTCACTTGATGAAGAATTTTATATTTAGTTACGTATTTAAAAATTAAAGTTATTGATAAATGAGGTAAGGTAAAGTTACAGTTAGCTTGTATTTGATTTGAGTTCAATAAAAATTTTTTAAACGCCAATTACATACCTAAATATTGACTTTCTATTCATTCGATTTCTTTCCTCCTCACATAAATTAACTAGAATCAACAATTCCACACAGCTATTGCAATATTGACGTCAGTCTCTAAGACATCAGGTTTGATTGACATTCATGGGAATGACATCGATGTCAAGATAAAGATTCCGGTGCACCAGGTGTTGGGAAGGTCGTTTTCGACGTGAAATTCGGATTCAGCGCCCCAAAAACCCCCCATAACGATTTTGGGTTCGTCTTCTTCGATTGTGTGAGGAAATCCCTCGGAGATGACGTTCAGGCCGAGGTTCCGGTGCACTAGGTGTCCGTAGGTACGTTTTCGGGATGAAATTTGGATTCAGCGCCCCAAAAAAACCCCATAACGATTTTCGGTTTGTCTTTTCCGACTGTGTCTGGAAAACCTTCGGAGACGACGTTCAGTGCCAGGTTCCGATGCACCAGGTGTCCGGAGGTACGTTTTCGGGATGAAATTTGGATTCAGCGCCCCAAAAATCCCCCATAACGATTTTCGGTTTGTCTTTTCCGACCGTGTCTGGAAAACCCTCGGAGACGACGTTCAGGGTCAGGTTCCGATGCACCAGGTGTTCGGGGGGTCGTTTTCGACGTGAAATTCGGATTCAGCGCCCCAAAAAGCCCCCCATAACGATTTTCGGTTCGTCTTTTTCGATTGTGTGAGGAAAACCCTCGGAGATGAGGTCTGCGTCCAGGTTACGGTGCTCCAGGTGTTCAGAGGGTCGTTTTCGACGTGAAATTTGGATTAAGCGCCCCAAAAAACGCCCCCACCATGATTCTCGGGTTGTTTTTGGCAATCTTGTCAGGAAAACTCTCGGAGATGACGTCCACGTCCAGATTCCGGTGCATCAGGTGTCTGCCGATGCCATATTTGAATTCAGCGACCCCAGAAACCCCCGGGTGCCGAGTTTCTCTCCTTCCCCGCGTGAATTTTGGGAGAGTCCCACGGAGATGACGTTCATCGGCGTTCCTGAGCTCCAGGTCGGCTGTGGGTCAATTTCAACATCATAATCCTGATCAGCGACCTCGAAAACTCCCGGGAATCCGATTTGGGCCAGTTCTGACTCTTACTTACAAAGTCATTATATCTTCCAAAAGCCGTCTCAAAAATTGCATTTTTTGAATGCTTGGCTGCAGCAATGCAATTTCCGGTTTGTATAAGATACAAAGTAGATAGATATTTTACAAAAAATTTTTGGAAGCGAATGCAGAAAACTGCATTCCTATCCGTCTTAGTGCAAAAAATTCCGAACTTTTGGCCTCTTTAGTGCTTCATTGCCTCGACTATTTGGCACAATTGCAATTTGAATTTAAAAAATTCATCTCCCAAATTTTATCACTCAATCTTTTACCCCTCCGTAGGGAAGCGTCCTATCAAAAATTTTTATAGGGCAAAACTTGATTATTTTCATCGGAAGAATACGCCATTAAAGTTTGGCAAAACTTATCATTAACACTCTGTAGTAAAGCGTTTCGAAAATAAAGACATTTTTCTGGTGTAAATTTAAAAACATTTACTAATATTACACACATGTTGAAGATGAAGATTTCAAAAAGGATGTTACCGCGTGTAATGTTATGGATTTTTCCATAGCATTGGTAACATCAACAATACAAAAAAATTTTTGAAATAAAAGTTGGATGAAATCAATTCTTACCATTTTCCTCCTAATATATTTTTTAAAAATTCATCATCCTGCCCAAAACCGAAGATTTCAAGGGCAGACGTTTCGTATACGAGTATTTTGAAATGAAGTAAGTGCAAAAACGTTAGTATCATCTTTTTTACCTTTAAGTTTATAAGTTAATTCATAGCAAGACGAGTGTTCGCCAATACATTCCCCTGTTTCTATTGATTCGTCGCCTTTGAAGCAGGCGGATTCTTCTCCTCCGTCGCATTTCTGACATTTTTTATCACAGATCGCTATAAAGTGAAAATAATAACGAAACAATAAAAATATTCAGCTCTAAAAACTTAATAAAAGCTTCTTACCTCTGTGAGAAATGACCGCGAATACGAACAGAAATATAAATACTGAGTTTTTCATGATTAATATGTCACTGTTTTTAAAAACAGCTCGTCTTATATACCCTTCAAAATTGCACTTAATTACTGGCATTAGTCTGTTATCGTAGATAATTTGTTTTTCTTTTAATGGTTTATTTTTTTCACAATTAGTGCCATGGAAATTCGAAACATATTTGTAACGTAATATTCCGGAAAAATAAGATCATACGACGAAAATGAAACGGTTTTCCTACGAGAAAAAATCAGCGCCTACTGAGATCCGTAAGTTTAAGCCATTTTACTGTAAAAAATTATAGTCCTATCATAAAAATAGTGGTCAAATAACGAAAATTCCGACAGAGCTAAATTTTGATGGAGAACTTGGGTACACCATTAGAAATAAAGTGTCCATCGATCGCATGTGTGCTAAAAAAGTTATTCGTGGTCAAAGGATCACCATTCCTGAGATATCGCGATTCTAAAAGTTGAAGGAGTCACATTCTACATGATATCGTTAACCTACTTAGCAAATGTCTAAGTCCATTTTTTATCGAGACAGAGAATTTGGTGGACTTACGACTATTTCTGCCCTCGAATCGAATGCAGTGGACATTCGACATTTGCTAAGTAAGTTAACGATATGTCGAATGTCCACTGCATTCGATTCAAGGGCAGAAATAGTCGTAAGTCCACCAAAATCTCTTTCTGGATAAAAAATGGACTTACGACATTTGCTAAGTAGGTTAACAATATATGCCACGTATACACATAGTCAGGCAATTAATATAAGTAAAAATGCCTATTTGTGTCTCTTATACAGGATGTTTATTGATTGAATGCCGATACTTAAGGGTGTGAATCCTTGGTTCATTTTAAGAAGGAAATTTAATATCAACATTTGTCCTAAACCTCTTAATTTTTGAGTTACAGGGTGTTACAGTTTTAAGAAAAAATTTACTTTTTTATTATAATTTTCTTATCAGTCCAGGCATTTTTATGAAATTTTGTACACACCTATTAATCATTAAGGAGCATTGTTTGATGTAAAAAATGTATTAAAATCTTTGCCAATGACGTCCGTACGACGTTTGAACTAAACATTTTTGAAGAAAAAAATAGTAGGCCTTTTTTTTCTAAAAACTAAAATTATTTTTAAAATCTCCATTTATTTTACAGCAAATTCGGTCCCTAGACGTACGACGCACCATTTGCACGTAAAAAAATTAAAACCAAAAAAAGTTTTTTCCCCAAGTTCATTGAGACTGCTTTTGATATTTTGTTTCCATTTTGTAGACACCCACCATGCGTGGAAACACTTTTTGTGGGTCAAAAATTAATTTTCTACTTTCACAAATGACGTTCACGTAGGCATAATAACGAGCGTTCAAATAAAAACGTGGTCGAAGTTGGCTCTGACACATTGGACGTAGGGAGTAGCTTATAGCGACCAACTTAACCTCATTTCTCAACGAGCTGTATAGCAGCTGTCAGTTTCAATAACGTTAATGACTATATAACTTTATTTTAAAGAATAATCGTGATAACAATAACAAACAATTAAAGGAGCTGCGGAAAG
>NW_019425991.1:1123905-1125610 GCF_000390285.2 Anoplophora glabripennis | reverse complement strand
CTTCGTTATTTTAAATAGAACACCCTGTATATTATTGTAATTTTGGATTCTACGTCAATTATTAGGTGAAAGGTTTCCTATTCTTAAAGTTAACCGTTTTTGATATATTATTTTTTTTCAAAAAAAGCACTGCCTAATTCAAAAAGATGTGTATTTTACAATAATAAAGCTAGATAGAGCGATAAAATTTATAGTGGACATAACTAAAACTCTAAGCTTTCCTGCCATAATTTCAAAATGACTGAATTTCATACAGGGTAGTAGAAATTTAATGCCGAATTTAGGCAACTTTAAACAATCTTAATTTTTTTTTTAAATGGAACACCCTGTATATTTTTGCGCAACTTGATGAACAATTATATAAGATTTTCCAAGAATTTTCCGCAATTTTTCTTTCGCTAATTCACTTCTGTTATATAAAAGCGAAGTGATTATTATTTGGACTCCAAAATATTAATTTTCACTAAATCTGTACTTCATTTAAAAAAATACAGGAAAACTACTAGAAAAATCGAAATTTTTACATAGGGTCAATTTTGTAGGAAATTTAATTTTGAACACTTTTTTTCGAAAAAATGCATGTTCATTGAGATATTTGCAGTTTTTGATAAAAAATGCTGGTGGTTGCTACGTGACACATGCTTTTTGCCCTAAAAACCTATACTGTTCTATAAAAAAATCTCAGAGTAAAAAAGTTCGCTCATTTGTCCCTTATTTTCCTGGACTAATTACATTATTTCTTGATTTTGTTCATTTTTGGGGCCTACATTTTGTACCATACTTGTATGTAACACGTTCATAAATTCTAAATAAACATATAAATAAATAAAATATATATCAGTAGCGGCGTAGGTTAGTACATATATTTTTATCTATTGCTTTAATTGACAGTTTTCTTACAATTGTATGAAGCCAAAGTGATAATAGAACCAAGGACTGATATATTACTGTACCTTTATCATTTATACTTTATAATTACGTGAAAAACAGTTTCCGGTGTCACCGAATTGCGGAAAATGTTGAATGCAATTTCTGTTTTATGTATAGGAAGTTGATACCGTCTTGCAAGAAATTGCAATAAAATTTCAGCACATTTTGAGTGGAAAACAATTGATCTGCAAATAATTTTCGAGCATGTAAAATATTTTTAAGGTCCAAAAAGACGTCGTCAGGTAAATTTAAAATGTTTCTTTAATCAAATAAATAATCGTCTTACAATTATTTTTTTAACCTTCACTTTAAGTCTTGTTAATGACGCCACTGGGTGGCCTAAACTTGGCCACCAGAAATTATCCTGATAAGTTGTATCAGTGCACTATCAGCGTTGCCGCTGTTTTTTAAATCAATGGGGGCTAGCCTCCTCCGTTCAGTTAGGCTGCGTGTATACGAATGAAGTGAAGTGAAACGAGTGAAAGAGGATGCTGGTACCGGTATTTCAAAATATGTTATATTTCAGTTTTCACCGTCTGTGATGGTGGTGACAATTTTTTTTTGCAGTAATGCCATGTTATACAGGGTGGTCCAATTTATTTATTAATTGTTGCCAAACGGCTATAGTCTGTTTAGAAATGAAAGAGAGTAATAAAAGCTTATTATGTATGCAAATCGTAAATAAATGTAGTACTGGTACTTATATTCAATATTTTTATATTATGTATTATCGGTATAGGATGAGGTGTACTTTTAAAAAAACTTTGTGCGATCG
>NW_019425991.1:1106671-1120896 GCF_000390285.2 Anoplophora glabripennis | reverse complement strand
GGGAAGGTGTGTAAGTGTTAGTCGTGTGGGGATGCCCCCTCACGGGGGCGTACGTGTCTTTTGGTGTATTTGTCTGTCTGGTATATTGTTTGTCGGGGGTCGCAATTTTAAAGAAATGTATTCTAAAGTAATGCAAATAACTGATAAATAAGTAAAAACTTACCTGGGCATAACCCCGGCACAGGTGCTGTAACAAAGATGCCGACGGCGTCTATGCTTAAGCCGGGGATTAGGTCGGTGATTAAAAGGAAAGAAAGGGATTCTTTCCAGGTAGCCTTAATAAAGGCAGGTAGAATTTGCTCCTTGCACTACACTTTCACAAAACACGTGTGCTCTGGTCGGCTGCCCGCTAGGAACTGAAGTAAAAGCGTTACTTTTTATATTTTTGATAAAGTTTCTATGGTCCAAATATGCAAACAAACTAGTTTTCCCAGTGTAGGATTCGTGGAACAAAATAAAAAATCGATAATCTTACCCCTGTGACAGACCAGGACACAGACAATTAACATCAGCGCACACACTGTCCACTTCATTGCTATCCCATAATAAAATTAAATGTTAAAAACTGTCACATTAAATAGCCTCATTACCTCGACAGTAATTTGCGCGAAATTTATGTAAAAAGATAATGGCTTGTACTTGGAAGCATATTGCTTCGCTTTTCTAACGAATTTCGAAGTTTTCGAAATGTTTCTGCTGCTATAGAAAAGGGTGAGGAAAATGTCTGCTGCTATAATTACCCTTTTAGGATAAACGAAGTTATTCCTAGGGGATATGCCTCACTACTCCCAAAATTTCATCCTAAAATAGCGTTTAATTATACTCAATGAGATTAAAAAATAAGCTGCCCCAGGGTAAACAAACATAACCTCGAACAGTTCAATTATCTCCGGATTCTGAAAGAGCAAGAATTTTTACATTCAGATACGTGGTTGACTTATTTTTCATTTTAAATATTATTTGAAAGTCAGATAACCCTTCTAGACACGAATTCAACGATATAAGGTCATACTTACTTTTTTTTTAATGTAAAAAACTGTCTTTTGTGTCGTACTGACGACTATTTCAAACAATCATAGTCTCCTCTATACTTTAAAAAACGTACCTACTCTTTATTAATCTTTTTCTACTTACTTTAAAGCTTTTTTTTTCTCAAAAGAAAATACAAATTTTAATTGTGATTGGATGCGGAGATAAAATCCGTAGTTAACAGGAGGCATGTGACTTATTTCACCATAAGTATGCAGATCAGAGAATTAGTGGAGCTACAATAAGTAAAGTATCCAAAAAGCTTGAAGAAACCGCAAGTATAAATGATTTACCTGGATTAGGAAGTCGAAGAACGGTAAGCGAAAATGAATCGCTCAACGTTACTGAAAATCTTTACTGATCCATGAGATCTATCTCAGCCAACTTCAACTTGTCGAAGTCCTCGGATCACAGAACTCTGAAGTCCCAAAAGTGGCATCCTTACAAAGCCAACGTCTTACAAGAACTATGAGAGCAGATTGCAGAAGATTGCGAGGAAATTAGAAATTTATTTGGAAGACAACCCAACATGAAAAATCACATAATTTTCGCTACCGAATGGCGTCCACCTAACGCTTCCGGTTATACCAGAAGTTGACGTCATCTTCGTTATTTTAAATGGAAAACCTTGTATATTGTTGCAATTTTGGATTCTACATCAATTTTTAGGTGAAAGGTTTCCTATTCTTAAACTTAACTGTTTTTGATATTTGATTTTTTTTTCAAAAAAAGCACTGCCTAATTCAAAAAGATGTGTATTTTACAATAATAAAGCTAGATAGAGCGATAAAATTTATAGTGGACATAACTAAAACTCTAAGCTTCCCTGCCATAATTTCAAAATGACTGAATTTCATACAGGGTAGTAGAAATTTAATGCCGAATTTAGGCAACTTTAAACAATCTTAATTTTTTTTTTAAATGGAACACCCTGTATATTTTTGCGCAACTTGATGAACAATTATATAAGATTTTCCAAGAATTTTCCGCAATTTTTCTTTCGCTAATTCACTTCTGTTATATAAAAGCGAAGTGATTATTATTTGGACTCCAAAATATTAATTTTCACTAAATCTGTACTTCATTTAAAAAAATACAGGAAAACTACTAGAAAAATCGAAATTTTTACATAGGGTCAATTTTGTAGGAAATTTAATTTTGAACACTTTTTTTCGAAAAAATGCATGTTCATTGAGATATTTGCAGTTTTTGATAAAAAATGCTGGTGGTTGCTACGTGACACATGCTTTTTGCCCTAAAAACCTATACTGTTCTATAAAAAAATCTCAGAGTAAAAAAGTTCGCTCATTTGTCCCTTATTTTCCTGGACTAATTACATTATTTCTTGATTTTGTTCATTTTTGGGGCCTACATTTTGTACCACACTTGTATGTAACACGTTCATAAATTCTAAATAAACGGTAACATATAAATAAATAAAATATATATCAGTAGCGGCGTAGGTTAGTACATACATTTTTATCTATTGCTTTAATTGACAGTTTTCTTACAATCGTTTGAAGCCAAAGCGATAATAGAACCAAGGACTGATATATTACTGTTCCTTTATCATTTATACTCTATAATTACGTGAAAAACAGTTGCCGCTGTCACTATGCATTGCGGAAAAAGTTGAATGCAATTTCTATTTTATGTATAGGAAGTTGATCCCGTCTTGCAAGAAATTCCAATAAAATTTCAGTACATTTTTAGTGGAAAACAATTGGTCTACAAAGAATTTACGAGAACGTAAAATATTTTTAAGGTCTGAAGTATAATACAGGATGTCCGAAAAAACGTCGTCAGGTAAATTTAAAATATTTCGACATTTTGTTTAATCAAATAAATAATATACTTACAATTATTTTTTTTAACCTTCACTTTAATTTGGCCAACAGAAATTATCCTGATAAGTTGTACCTGTGCACTTGCCGTTGTTTTTTCAATCAACGGGGGCTAGCCTCCTCCGTTCAGTTAGACTGCCGTAGTACTGCCTCTGAAAAGGTAATTATTTCAGTATTTGTTATAGGTACAGTGTATTTTTTTGTATTCGTTTTCAAGTTTTCTAGTGATATTATGAAAAAGCGTGTATACGAATGAAGTGAACTGAAATGAGTGAAAGAGGATGCTGATACCAGTACTTCAAGATAGCCATAAGTACTTCAAGATAGCCATTCAAATATGTCATATTTCAGTTTTCACCGCCTGTGATGGTGGTGGCAACTTTTTTTTACAGTAATGGCATGATTATGTAAGGTGGTTCAGTTTATTTATTAATTGTTGCCAAACGGCTAAACATATTTCAATGAAATTTCATAGACGTTAACTACCATCGAGGGAGCACGTTCTGCAATGAAAAATTATTTTTAGTTTTGCCAGTGGCGTCCTTACTAGCACGTTACTGGGTATTCTAAAGAAAAAATTGCTATGTCACTGCTTTTTCATAAAATAAAAACCAGTTTTGGATTCTACATACAATTTGGAAGGGAAAAGCTTTCTTTCGATTTTTCTGTATGACTCTGCGTTTTCGAGTAAAAAAATCAACTCACCTCTTTTATTTTTTATGTTAATGAAATTGTAACAGATTTAATTAGTGGTGTACAACAACAACAGTACGAAAATATATAATATAAATATGTAAGTTAAAAAAAAATGATAGTAAAATGAAATTCCTAGAAAGCTAACTAAATGTGACACAGTTACCAATTAATTTGACAGATTTCACGCTTTTTTATGCGCTATCAAGCAGGTAGATGTTACAACCAACCAGTCGGCAAGAATACCCTTTCTATGATTTCTAATAAGACTGCATAATTTTTGAAACTAGAACACCCTGAAACATATACAGGCCATTCATTCCGAAGAACATCGGCAACGTTACTGGCTAATACAGGAGTTGATGTAGTAGCAATCAAGAGTCATGGAGGGTGGAAATCAGCCACAATTGCAGAAAGTTATGTTACTAACAATTTAAGTAATGAAAATTGAATAGCCAACAGGATTCTTTACAATGACACTTTCATTCCAGGTTCTAGTAGTACGTCGCATCATGCTGTTTTAATGGATAAGTCAGATAATATGGAGCCTCAGGTGACTGAAATGGAGCGGGTCAAATCGTTTTGAGAAGAATATTACAATNTATTAGCACGCCCATGGCCGATTCTTATCTCGGGGTTTTATTACTCTCTTTCATTTCCAAACAGACTATAAAGATATTTCAATGAAAATTTGTAAACGTTAACTACCATCGAGGGAGCACGTTTTGCAATGAAAAACATAATTTTTAGTTTTGCCAGTGGCGTCCGTATTAGCACGTTATTGGATAATTCTAAAAAAGAAACTGGTACGCCACCGCTTTTTCATAAAATAAAAATCGGTTTTGGATTCTTCATTTAATTCGGAAAAAAGAAGCTCCCTTTCGATTTTTCTGTACGACTCAGCGTTTTCAAGTAAAAAAATCAAAAACTCTTGTAACACATACAATGTAAATGTAATTTCATTTTTTATGTTAATGAAATTGTAACAAATTTAATTAGTGGTGTACAACAACAACAGTAACGATAATATAAAATAAAAATGTAAGTTAAAAAAATAACAATAATTCCAAATGAAATTCCTAGAAAGCTAACTGAATGTGACACAGTTACCAATTAATTTGACAGATTTCACGCTTTTTTATGCGTTATCAAGCAGGTAGATGTTACAACCAACCAGTCGGCAAGAATACCCTTTCTATGATTTCTAATAAGACTGCATAATTTTTTAAACTAGAACACCCTGAAACATATACAGGCCATTCATTCCGAAGAACATCGGCAACGTTACTGGCTAATGCAGGAGTTGCTGTATTAGCAATCAAGAGACATGGTGGGTGGCATCAGCCACAATTGCAGAAAGTTATGTTGTTGACAGTTTAAGTAACAAAAATGAAATAGCCAACAGGATTCTTTACAATGACACTTTCACTCCAGGTTCTAGTAATACGTCGGATCATGCTGTTTTAATGGATCAGTCAGATAATATGGAGCCTCAGGTGACTGAAATGGAGCGGGTCAAATCGTTTTGAGAAGAATATGACAATTAGTAAACGCGAGGGGAATAATTCCATTTCTATCCAAATCTTCTGCTTTTACGTTCGATCTATCTAGTTTTAAGGGTGGTAGTTGCTGTAACAGGGCCTCTGACGTCAAAACTAATCTCGCTTGGGTCGTAATCTGGTGCTTATTAATTATTTTTATGTCTCGGGCCCAGACACGGCCCAATCCAGACGATAACGGCGCCCAATTTAATAAAACTTCCTGCTTTTCAAACTGGTGGCTTGAGCGCCATAAAAATACTCCAAAGTGGGCGGGGAATCCCTGAAATTGTCGTCTGCAGAATTAATTTGGGATTTACAGCTTATTTTATTTGATCGGAAGGCAGATCGTCCTCCTCCAACTTCAGAGATATTTNTCAATACGAAATTTCCATAATAACCATTTGTGGGCGGATGAAAACCCTTTTGCAATTGTTGAATCAAATCATCAAGAACAGTTTTCAATAAATGTTTGGGCTGGTATTATTGACGGTTATTTGATAGGCCCATTTTTTCTCCCAAGAAGATTAGACGGACAATCGTATTTACACTTTCTTGAAGAAGATCTGCCGCCAATGCTTGAAGACCTTCCTCTTTTATTAAGAAATCAGATGCGGCTAATGCGCGATGGTGTGCCTCCACATTTTAGCTTACGAGTGCGTGAATTTTTAAATCTCGACTATCGCGATCGGTGGATAGGCCGCGAAGGAACGCAGTTATGGCCGCCCAGATCTCCCGACCTTAATAGTTTAGACTTACTTTTTCTGGGGTCATCTGAAAAGCTTAGTGTACGCAGTGCCGATTCAAACCGAAGAAGAGTTACGAAATCGTATAATAGTATGCTGCCAAACCATAAGAGACAGCCCAGGAATTTTTGAAAATGTACATCAGTCTATGCGAAGAAGAGTAGATGTTTGCATACGTGTGGGTGGAGGACACTTTCAACAACTACTGTAAATACATATTAAATACATTATGACACTTTACCCAGACTACTAATTTTTATTTCATTTGCCTTAAGGGGGCATTTAATGAGCTTACCGTTTTTTCTAGCCAAACATTTAATATTATGCCTACGTGAACGTCATTTGTGAAAGTAGAAAATTAATTTTTGCCCCACAAAAAGTTTTTCCACGCATGGTGGGTGTCTACAAAATGGCAACAAAATATCACAAGCAGTCTCAATGAACTTGGAGAAAAAACTTTTTTTGGATTTCATTTTTTTACGTGCAAATGGTGCGTCGTACGAGAGTAAGTCTAGGGACCGAATTTGCTGTAAAATAAATGGAAATTTTTAAAATAATTTTAGTTTTTAGAAAAAGCAGTGGCGTACCATTTTTTTCTTCAAAAATGTTTAGTTCAAACCTCGTACGGACGTCATTGGCAAAGATTTTAAAACAAACATATCTGGAGTGATAAGAAAATTATAATAAAAAAGTAAATAATTTCTTAAAACTGTAACACCCTGTAGCTCAAAAATTAAGAGGTGTAGGACATATGTTGATATTAAGTTTTCTTTTTAAAATGACCCAAGGATTCACACCCTTAAGTATCGGCATTCAATTAATAAACAACCTGTATAATAATGCTATTGCATCTACACCAACGGAGGAATAACGGACATGCGTTTTGTAAGGGACATGTCAATGGTAATGGCGTTGAAGCTCGTCGTAGGAATGCCGAGGCTTATCCTAATCGTCCAAGTACTTCTTGTTCATCATCGGGTCTGGGACAGTGAAGGCTTTGATAAAATCGACATTAAGACATTGTAATATAATTTTAGAACCAAAATAGATAATTCAGTGAAATGTAGTAGTTATCTTTCTGGTTTCCTATCCCCATCTATATCATCTGAGAGAGTAAAACAATTTGTATTCACGATTAAAATTAGTTGTGATATGCAAATTCGTCTTTATTAAATTTGATTTGAAACAAAAGTCAACGGCTTCAAGTGATCAAACTGATTGATTTATTATACATGAACGGTATCAGACTACAACCAGAATTTCTTGTCAGTATTGCATAGATCGGTGGTGCAAGTTATGCATTTTCCTAACTCCCCGACGGGATTGTCGAAGGAATCACAGAAATTCGTCTCGTTCGAGCCTTTCGGAGGCTGCCAACATCTTCTTTGGACCAACGTGAGGGCGCCCCCTAGAAAAAGTTATGTCTTAGATGCCTTTTAAGAAGTGTATTTCTTACTTTGATATGCCACCAGAGCCTCGTAACATTGGGCGTTACGACCGGCGCAATCTTCGTACACCCCTATTNTCGTCCTCCTACAACTTCAGAGAGAATTTTTTTTTTAAATCCCATAACGAGAGGAATACCTTGCACTGGAGGTTTTTGTCCTTGAACAAATTATTTAGTGTTGATGGAAGAACGATGTTCGGGACTAGTTAGGAACTAAACTGTTTTTTTTTTTGTTTAGACATTTCAGAGACTTCGTGGTGATAAATTGTATATGCGGCAGGATCTTTCACTTAGCTTTAATGAAGGTATATTCCCACACCCTGAACGACTTGAAGTCGCCGCCGGGGTGGGGGAGGAGTGTGAAGCCCCAGAGGGATAAACGCCCTCTGCTGTAATAAATTTAACCTCGTAAATTGCCATCCCGCCCGAAAAAATTGAATGGGCCGATGATTTATGTAGAGATAGGTGCTGAGAGTGACCCCCGCGGTGTATTTGAGAAGATAAAGTAAATATTCTTAAAACTGAACTGTTTATTTTCAGGTTCCTGTCCAATAATCGCTTGACGATGCTGAAGAACGGAACGTTCCTCAATCTGACAGCGCTGGAGTCACTGTGAGTAAAACAAATACGAGAATCCCGCTTCTGATTTTTCGTATCCCGCTCCTGATTGCTGTTTTCAATTACAGGACCCTGAACGACAACTTTATTAGGATCATCGAGCTGGGGGTGTTCGGAGACGTTCCTAATCTAAATTCCCTGTAAGTTTTGACGAGATAAGTCCCGCCGAGTCGACTTTTTACTTTTAAAGCCTCATTTTTATTCCAGAAGCGCAGGCAGTAAACCGCAAAGAAAGACTGTTTAATAACGATTCCTCAGTTGAAAGGATTATCTGCCTAGCGCATCATTTATCCAGTTTTAAGCACTAGTCACAAAAATGAAACGATAATTTTTTTTTAATTTTAGGTGATTTTCAAAAGGCTGTAACTTTGCGAAAAATTATCATAGGGCAATAAAATGAAGCAAATGGAAGCTTGAAATTTCTAATTTCGGGATCTCAAAATCAAAAACTTTTATCGTCTACGTGCTCCGAAAAAAAAACAGCCAATTTCGTATTATTTAGATATATTATTTATCGATTTGCTTTTGTTTTCAATTAATGTCAAAAAAAGTAAAAAAATCAAAAAATCTTATTTTTCCCTTTTTTTAAATTGTTTATTAACGATTTTTTGCATAAAATGTTCCTTTTAAATTTTTTAAATAAGCCATTTCGATGGGAAATTCAATTCTCTACAAAATTTTTCCTATGAACTATATCGATATTTTGCTTCGTTTTCGAGCTATATTTAAAAAATTGCAAAAGTGCATTTTCACCCCTATCTTCGATTTCAACCTTCTAATTTAATGGAACCCTTGGTTTTTCATTTTTAATCACCCTTTGAACAAGTTATGTGATGAAAATCCTTGAGCGAATCCTTCTTTTTTTTTTTCAAAAAATGAGAATTAAAACGTATAAGGGTAAATGGGACGAAAATCGAAAATTGACTAATTTCAGCGACCATACAATTTTATCTACTTTTTTATGAAGCAATGCCTATCTACTAAAAAAAAACTAGAGGCAAAAAAGTAAAAAAAATAAAAAAAAATCGATTTTTTTTGCTGTTTTCAAATTGTTTATTAACGATTTTTTGCATAAAATGTTTCTTTTAAATTTTTTAAATAAGCCATTTCGGTGGGAAATTCAATTCTCTAAATACTTTTTCCTATGAACTATATCGAAATTTTGCTCCGTTTTCGAGCTACAATTAAAAAAATGAAAGGGGTGCATTTTCACCCCTATCTCCAATTTCCACCCTTTAATTTAATAGCACTCTTTTTGCATCTAAAATTCAAATCAATAGAATAAGAGAAAGAAAAAAGTAGGTTACCGCACATTTCACAGAGAAATAAATTTTCAAACATAAAAAGTTCTGACTTGTCTCCCGCCAAGTAATAAACGCGAAAGAGTAACGGCAACAGCGCAATAGAGTATGAATGAGGTTAGGTGGCGGGAAATTTAAGAAAACGTTTCGATACACAAATTAGTCATTAGAAATGGATTACATTCAAGTTGTGATTGTTTGTGTAATTCAATTTATAATAATAAAATAAAATCGAAAATTTTCCAATGAAGTATGTTTTTGAAATCTTTTTTTATTTGTAAAGTACGAACAAGGAAATATTTATACTTTGCAGCACAGGGCACATAACAATCTTATGCATTTTCACAACTATGACATTTTTAATATAATTTTTCATTTTAATATTAACATTTTAATAATTTCAGCATATTTTTTTGAATATTTTTGGCTGCAATAACATCGTACCACAGTGTAATACTACGTATATCAAATTGTATTATACTTTCATAAATGCAATCACTTTAAACCCTTATCTCAATAAATTATAGGTAGAAATAGGTACTGTGAATTAATTTTTTTTAGAAATATTTTTAAATGTTAGGTATATTTTATTCTGATTCCGGTAGATAANTTCGGAGACGTTCCTAATCTAAATTCCCTGTAAGTTTTGACGAGATAAGTCCCGCCGAGTCGACTTTTTACTTTTAAAGCCTCATTTTTATTCCAGAAGCGCGGGTAGTAAACCGCAAAGAAAGACTGTTTAATAACGATTCCTCAGTTGAAAGGATTCTGTCTAGCGCATCATTTTCCAGTTTTAAGCACTAGTCACAAAAATTAAATGATACATTTTTTTTTTAATTTTAGGTGATTTTCAAAAGGCTGTAACTTTGCGAAAAATTATCATGGGGCAATAAAATGAAGCAAATGGAAGCTTGAAATTTCTAATTTCGGGATCTCAAAGTCAAAAACTTTTATCGTCTACGTACTACGAAAAAAAAGCAGCCAATTTCGTATTATGGAGATATATTATTTTTGCAATGCGAAATCAAATTCTGTGAATTATTCTCGAATTATTTATCGATTTGCTTTTGTTTTTAATTAATGTCAGAAAAAGTAAAAAAATCAAAAAATCTTATTTTTTCCTTTTTTAAATTGATTATTAATGATTTTTTGCATACAATTTTCCTTTTAAATTTTTTAAATAAGCCATTTCGATGGGAAATTCAATTCTCTACAAAATTTTCCCTATGAACTATTCCGATATTTTGCTTTGTTTTCGTGCTATATTTAAAAAATTGCAAAAGTGCATTCTCACCCCTATCTTTAATTTCAACCTTCTAATTTAATGGATTTTCATTTTTAAACACCCTTTGAACAAGTCATGTGATGAAAATCCTTGAAGGAATCCTTCTTTCTTGCAAAAAATGAGAATTAAAACGTATAATGGGTAAACGCGACGAAAATCGAAAAATTAACTAAGTTTGAGCGGCCATATCAGTCAATTTTCATCCAAAAATACTTTACAGTCTCTTATTTTGAAGGAAATTTTATCTACTTTTTTTATGAAACAATGCCTATACCTATCTTTACTCAAAAAAAAACTAGAGGCAAGAGTAAAAAAAATTAAAAAATCGAATTTTTTTGCTGTTTTCAAATTGTTTATTACCGATTTTTTGCATAAAATTTTTCTTTTAAATTTTTTAGATAAGCCATTTCGATGGAAAATTTAATTCTCTACAAAATTTTTCCTATGAACTATTCCGAAATTTTACTTTTTGTTCGTGCTATAAGTATTTAAAAAACTGCAATAGTGCATTTTCTCCCCTATCTTCAATTTCAACCCTCTAATTTAATAGCATTCCGCAGTTTTTTCATTGACCCTTTCAACAAATCATGTGATGAAAATCCATGAACGAATCCTTGTTTTTTTTTTGCAAAAAAATGAGAATTAAAACGTATAAAGTAAACGCGACGAAAATGGAAAAATTGATTAAGTTTGAACGGCCATATATCAGTCAATTTTCATCCAAAAATACTTTACAGCCTCTTATTTTGAAGGAAATGTTATCTACTTTTTTTATGAAACAATGCCTATACCTATCTTTACTCAAAAAAAAAAACTAGAGGCAAGGGTAAAAAAAATTAAAAAATCGAATTTTTTTGCTGTTTTCAAATTGTTTATTACCGATTTTTTGCATAAAATTTTTCTTTTAAATTTTTTAGATAAGCCATTTCGATGGAAAATTTAATTCTCTACAAAATTTTTCCTATGAACTATTCCGAAATTTTACTTTTTGTTCGTGCTATAAGTATTTAAAAAACTGCAATAGTGCATTTTCTCCCCTATCTTCAATTTCAACCCCCTAATTTAATAGCACCCCGCAGTTTTTTCATTGACCCTTTCAACAAATCATGTGATGAAAATCCATGAACGAATCCTTGTTTTTTTTTTGCCAAAAAATGAGAATTAAAACGTATAAAGTAAACGCGACGAAAATGGAAAAATTGATTAAGTTTGAACGGCCATATATCAGTCAATTTTCATCCAAAAATACTTTACAACCTCTTATATTGAAGGAAAATGTATCTACATTTTCTATGAAGCAATGTCAATACCTATCTTTACTAAAAAAAAAACAGGCAAAAAAGTAAGAAAAAATTAAAAAATCGAATTTTTTCCTTTTTTTTCAAATTGTTTATTAACGATTATTTAGCTTAAAATTTTCCATTTAAATTTTTAAATAAGCCATACACAAATTAGTAATTAGAAATGGATTACATTCAACTTGTGATTGTTTGTGTAATTCAATTTGGCATAATAAAATAAAATCGTAAATTTTGCAATGAAGTATGTTTTTGAAACCGAACTACGAGTACGAACAATGAAATATTTATACTTTACAGGAAAGCGCAAATAACAATCTTATGCATTTTGACAAACTATGGCATTTTTAATATAATTTTTCATTTTAAAATTAACATTTCAATAATTTCAGTATATTTTTTAGAATATTTTTGGCTGCAATAAAATCGTATGACAGTATAATACTATGTATATCAAATTGTATTATACTTTCATAAATGCAATCGCTTTAAACCCATGTCTAAAGGGCATCGCGAGCCAGTGGGCTAGGGAAGGGGGNTATCCACATGGAATTAATCTTTTATGTACATATTTACGATAATGTTTCATACAGGCAATTTGAATTAAATTCTGTACATTTAATTAGTTATTTCGCGCTAAGTATTAAATGAAATCGTGTTGGGTTCGTTGATCACTATATGTCACATAATCTCCATATTATTTTAAATTAAAATTAAATGCAAATTCATATTTTGGAAAGTTTAAATAAATATTACTAAACATAAATTAGGTTTTATGTAATAGTGTTAGCAATAAAACAGTCGTATAATACGTGGGTTTTATAGGACGGTTCATATTTATTATTTATTCGATAAAATCTAATGCATGTAATTTAGTTTGGCTGCAAAAACGCACAGAATTTCTACAGTGTAGGAAAGTACCGATGGTCTATCAGAAGTTACTTGAGAGCGATAAAGTAAGCCATAGAAATCCATGTGATAGACAAGGATGGCTATAATGAAGGCGTCTAATCGTCAACGCCCATTTCGCCCTTCCACAAATAAGAAGTGGATCTTATTTGTGGAAGGGCGAAACGGGCGGTGACAAAGAGAAGCCTTCATTATAGCCATCCTTCTCTATCGCATGGATTTCTATGGCTTACTTTATCGCTCTCACGTAACTTCAGATAGAACATCGGTACTTTCCTGTCCTGTATGTCGCGCTAAGTGAGTTGATCAAAAACTATCATCGTTGCCCTTAGAACAATAAGATTGTTAAAAGTGAGGTGTTTCAACATTTTAATTTTTTTACAAAAATAGTTACAGGGTGTCTAAATTTATAAGCCTAATCCCCGCAATGTTTTAATTTTTTTAATTAATGTCAAAAATAGTAAAAAAAAACAAATTTGGTACACGGTGTGAGTGTACCTAGAGTATTAATCGACAGTATAGGACATGAAAAAAATCTGGGAAATGACCATTTCACGACTTTTTGTTTCGGCAAGCTGAATTTATCACTATAGATGATAAATATTATGTACAATATTTAGTATTAGTATTATATTATTAGTATTAGTTTCCACAATCATAAAAATGGGAGGAAGATTATTTACAGGATGGTTAATTGTATAATTTTTAGGTAAATTCACGTTTTTCCCTTATAACTTTTTTCCGTTCATTTCCACGAGAAAACAGTAAAGTACTTTATTTTCGTCTTCAAAAGACCTACAAAACTAGCCATCGAGGGTCAAAAGATATTGATTAGATCAAAAGTTATAAACAGAAGAAGTTTATTTATGACTTTCGAATAAAACATCTATAAACTGCGTTATTATTACCAGAACGTTTTGGCATCGCATCCTCTCATTCCGTATCACTGTCTAATAACTCACACGAAAACTGGAATCAGCAAGTTGAATAGTTTACAAGTTATGGCCTTATAAACAAATTACCTAATTATTAGTCTGGACGATCCCGAAGATCTTCCACAATAGAACTGATTTTTTTCATGGTAGATTTCATAATAATACATTGAAATCTATCATTTTTTTTTAATTTCAAATTTGCAACCTGGAAAGTTTTTTTATTTTTTAGCCTTAGTTGCAAAATGAAATATACGACGCACGCGCGTGATATAGTCAAAGTTGACGGCCGATTGTTAAACAAATTAGTTTGGTAGCGGCAAAAAAATACTGTGATAACTGGCAACCCGAGAACTATTCCAGATAAAACCTAGTACTTTCCCAGATAAAAATATTTTATTTGTGGAAGTATGTTAAGTGCATTCAGAAATATTGTCAAAAGTCAGTGGGTAGCTTGATTTTTCGGCGAGCCGTGGCGTGGCGGAAGGGTGGGGGAAGTGAACGACAGCGAGTCCGAAGAAAATGACGATAATATTCATAGTCCTGCCGTTAAATAAGCGAAATTCGCTTGAAAATAATATATTT
>NW_019425991.1:1045581-1105405 GCF_000390285.2 Anoplophora glabripennis | reverse complement strand
AGGTTGCAAATTTGAAATTTAAAAATAAATGACAGATTGCAATGTATTATTATGAAATCTACCATGAAAAAAATCAGTGCGATTGTGGAAGATGCTCGGGATCGTCCAGATTAATAATTAGTTAATTTGTTTATAAGGCCATAACTTGTAAACTATACAACTTACCGATTCCAGATTTCGTGTGTGTGAGTTATTAGACAGTGATAAGGAATGAGAGGATGCGATGCCAAAACGTTCTGGTAATAATAACGCAGTTTATAAATGTTTAATTCAAAAGTGATAAATAAACTACTTTTCTGTTTATAACTTTTGATCTAATCAATATTTTTTGACGCTCGATGGCTAGTTTTGTAGGTCTTTTGAAGATGAAAAAAAAGTACTTTACTGTTTTGTCGTGGAAATTAACGGAAAAAAGTTATAAGCGAAAAACGTGAATTTACGTAAAAATTATACAATTAACCACCCTGTAAACAATCTTCACTACATTTTTATGACTGTGGAAACTAATATGTTATTGTACATAATATTCAGCATATACGAAGCTTCGTGTATTGCTCGAGTAACCTTTAATAATCGGAAAAACAATTGCAAATATATAAAAAGTCTATCTCTTTTTATTAAAAAAATGAAGGAAAATCTGCTTGTATACAAGTATCTTTTATCCTTTTAGGAAGTTGCAAAGGAACCAGTTCAGATCATTGGAAAAGAACATGTTGCTTCCTCTAACAAAACTGGCAACCATGTAAGTAGACTATCCAATTTTTCGCTTCCATAAGTAAAATGGTGGAATTTTTAAAAGAAAATTAACCCCCGTTTGAAGCTTTTGCCTGCACACGCTTAATCTCGTCTCCCTTATGCAAGTACTTTGATCTTGATAAATTATTCAACGCTTATCGTCATTCCGCTAAATCAGCAGCTTTATATTTTATGAAACAAGCGGGGAACTTCGGAAAAACCGATGTAAATCTTATACCCTCGCAAAATTGCAAGGTTCTATATCACTGATTTAGTGGAAAACGTTTTGCAGCATCGAATATTTCAATTTTCTACGATAATAATTTCCGTTTGTGTAGAAATCAATTACAACTTGTACGATTGCGCTGAAATCCGCGTAAACATTCGGGTAAATTGAAATGTTCTGGCGGTCCAAGCCTTTCCCTTGGCTTCTCTCATTACAAGACTTCTTCCGAACGCTGTTTTCTACATTTTAGTTGTTTTGATTGCAGCTACTTCGATCGCTTCGAGATGTGCGCTTCGGCCACGCACGTACGGGTATGCCTTCCCAAGGGGGACGGGATCTCCAGCCAGGAGCACATGCTCGACAACCCACTGCTTAGAACTTGGTAATACTCTCAACGGAAACTCATTACAGGTCATCAGAATCCATAAAGCACAAATAAATTGCATTTTTCACTCAAAAAATTAAAGACAATGCTCACGTTGGCCTCGAATATCACCTGATTTCAGTCCCATTGACCATTTTTAGTATCTCCACATAGGATTACTTTATCACGATTTTTAATACACACCCTTCTCAAAATATCATTTAAGTATTCAAAAAACTCGTTTTCATATTTATCTGGTGTCCTATACCTATATAAACATAATAGTTTAATAGTCTCATAATCTAATTTTATCTCAATACCAAAAATTTATAATATTTTTTCTTTACAGCAAGATTTCAAAAACTGCATTTCTTTTACATACATAGTTAAATAATCTTTAATATAAATAGCAGTACCACCATTTTTAAATTGTTTTCTACAAAAAAGGTTAAAATAACATAGTAGGAAGTGCAAAACAGCGTTGTCCGAGGGTAAGGAAAAACCGCTCGGGAATTCGCTCTTTTTGCATTAAATAGAAATTATTTTTACGGTAATTAAAAAAAAGAGAGAAATGACCTACGCCTCGTTATTATATAAAGTTAATTGTTAATTGAATATTGGACGTATCGGACTGGTATTTCAGAGACAATTAAAGAAAGGGTTAAACTTTTATTTTCATAAAGTTTTAAATTGATAGTTCATGTAATAAACGCGCTAGCAGCGGTAAAAGTTAACGTTAATGAACGGCCTGAACGCGAGAGAAGGAGCGCCAGGCCCGCGCACGCGCGTGAGCGCCGCCCTCGTCGCACGCGAGGTTTTTAACCGAGATTTTGAAACGTTCAAGTCAATGCCCCCTAGCGGCTAAACGAAACAACTTAGGATGGAGGCCAATTTATATAAATCAGCTTATTTTGATTAAATATTATAATTTTTCAACAGCGTTTGGGTTATGGGTGCCATAGGTTGCACAGGCAACATAATAGTCCTTCTGGGGCGTCTTTTCGCCCCTACCAACAACGTGGTCCACTCTCTATACTTGAGGAACCTCGCCCTGTCGGACTTGCTGATGGGGGTGTATCTCTTCATCATAGCCGCCGTGGACCAGCACTACAGGGGGGTGTACCTGAGGCACGAGTACAACTGGAGGCACAGCTATATGTGTAGTTTATGTGGTAAGCTCTTTAGGCCAGGAAATATAGAGTTGGACGCGACTTTTTGTTTCGGCAAGCTGAATTTTTCGCTATAGATCTATTGTACTCTATGTATGTATGTATGTATGTAGATACTATGTACAATAACATATTAGTTTCCACAGTCATTAAAATGGGGGGAAGATTGTTTACAGGGTGGTTAAGTACTTTTTTTTCGTCTTCAAAACATAAAAACATAAAACGACCACAGAAATGAGACCTATAAAACTATAGAACTTTTTAGAAATGAAAGAGAGTAATAAAAGCTCATTATGCTCAATATTTTTATATTATGTATTTTCCGTATAGATGAGGTCTACTTTTAACAAAACTTTGTGCGATCGGACTGTACTAAATTGTAGCAGGTAGCTAAAATTTAATCCCCGACAATCCGTCTTTGTCTATGCCGCTTCAATTTCTCGGTCCATTTCTCTTATAAGTAAACAATATAAAAACAGCATTTCAAAACATGAGGCTACTTTAAGCATCATAACCGGGTTAAGAGGGTTTTTAGTAATTCAAATAAAATTATTCAATATTATTATCAAAATATTTATTTAAATTTAATGAATAGACTTTTATTCCACACAAAAATATATGTATTTTGAAAATTCAAATTATGGTGAGTAAATGTAGTGTTGTATAAATGTACAATAAAGAAAATAAAAAAGTAGGTATATTAAAATTCATCCTCTGAATATTCTGATGAATTATCTTCGTCTCCTAGATTGATAACGATAGGTTCCACAGTAACGTCAATTAAATTATCGAGTTCCCACATTTTCTCCTCTTCTTTTTGTACATGATGTATACATCTTTGCCAGTTATCTGCAGTTACTCGTTCCAAGGAATTTTTTAACAAAATTTTCACGTCACTTAATTTAAACGTCGTATTATTTCGCGCTACATCTCCTTTTACCTGCGCCCAGACTAATTCGATTGGGTTAAGTTCACAGTGATAAGGTGGTAACCGTAGTACCGTTATTTGGCGATTTGTTGCCATTTCATCGATAACATATTTTTTCTGATCTTTATTAAGATTGACAAGTGTCAAAAGTTCCTTTTTCACCATATTTGTTTCAAAAGAAATGTTTTTTCCGGATAACCATTGAATTATATCGGCTTTCCTCCAAGCAGTCGTAGGCGTCCGCTCGGTCTGCCGTGAATGGTAACTGGCATTATCCATGACAATTACAGACCCCGGAGGAATAAGATCCAACATCTGTGTAAAATACTCTTCGAAAACATCTGCGTTCATGTCTTCGTGATAGTCACCTGTATTTTTAGATTCAAATAAAAGTAAACCGCCATCTACAAAACCACTGGCACTACCTATATGTGTCACTATTAATCTTCGCCCTTTACCTGAAGGTGCCTTGAACCCTGTTGAAAGTCCATCCAAAAATGCTTGTCGAAAACTTTTTACATTTTTATCTTGCCATACTTTTGTTACAGTATATCCCTCGTTGACCCAAGTTTCGTCTAGATAATAAATATTCCTCCCTTCGTCACGGAATTTTCTAATTGATCTTAAGTAGGATCTTCGCCAACAAATAATTTCATCTTTATCGATAAGAACTGACTTCCTGTTCTGCTTTTCCCAGCAAAAATTCAACTCTCGTAAGACGGCCCATAATTTGCTTCTACTGATTTTTGGCAAATCGTTGTCCTCTGAAAGTTCACTTAAAATTTTGTTTAGCGTTGGTATTTCTTTTTTAAAATAAAATGAGTGTACTTTTCTGCGAATGACATTTTTGAAGAAATCATCTATAACGACTTTTGACCTCCCTGTAGATGATTTTGGGGGATTTACAGTATCTTGTTCATTTTTTGTTTCCTTTAAAAGTCTGTAGATAGTCGATTTTCCAATCCCTGTCATTTTGGAACACTTTTCCACGATGTCGTCAACACTGTTGGTAGGATTTTGGTGTTTCAATGCATTAAATACATTTAATATAATAATCTTCTCATTCTGAGACAGCGCACATCTTTTCACGCGTTTAGCAGGTACGTAATCTGATAAGCTCGACATTTTACCCAAACAATATTATATCCACTGGCACAATAGTCACTAAACACAAGTCGAATTTTACTCTACTGCACTAGCACGTCTTCGTATATTCAGCTCTAAGACTGGATTGATCTGTCACAATACACTGGCTCCTGCCCTATGATGTATCCAGTAAAATATACTAATGTACACCCATTACCTGTTAGCATTAGTGTTACCCGATAATTACCTGAAACGAAATATTACCACGCCCATGGCCGGTTCTTATCTCGGGGTTTTATTATTCTCTTTCATTCCCAAGTTATGGCCTTATAAACAAATTAACTAATTATTAGTGTGGACGATCCCGAGGATCTTCCACAATCGCACTGATTTTTTCCATGGTAGATTTCATAATAATACAATGAAATCTATCATTTTTTTTAATTTCAAATTTGCAACCTGGAATGTTTTTTTATTTTTTAGCCTTAGCTGAAAAATGAAATATACGACGCACGAGCGTGATATAGTTATATTTTATTAAATATACGGAAAGCTTATGAAAAGAACTTTAAGTTAAAAAAAATATCGTCAAGTTTCGCTGAAAAACAACGGAGTTACCGACTATCAAAGTTGACGGACTATTGTTAAACAAATTAGGTTGGTAGCGACAAAAAAATTCTGTAATAACCGGCAACACGAGAAATTTTCCAGGTAAAAATATTTTATTTGTGGAAGTATGTAAGTAAGTATGCAGAGTTACAGTAGAATCCCTCTTAAAAGTTGATAAATTTGTACCACAAATATTCTTTTACAACGAAAATCCTCCCCGCAGGCTTCCTGAGCACGCTATCCTGCGAATCGTCGGTCCTTATCCTGTCCCTGGTCACCTGGGACAGATTCATCTCGGTCACTCAACCCCTAGCCAGAAACCAACCCTCTCCCAAGACGGCAGCGCTGACCCTTCTGGTGCTGTGGTGCATAGCAGCCATAGTGTCCCTAGCTCCGCTCAGCCACCTCGCCAGAAGCTACTTCGGCGACGAGTTCTACGGAAGCAACGGCGTCTGTCTGTCGTTGCACATCCACGACCCCTACGCCAAGGTGAGAGAAACAAAGGTTGGCCAATATCGAGCTGATTTGTATGTGCTGCTCTCAGGGTTGGGAGTATTCCGCGGCTATGTTCATCATGATCAACGCTTTGGCCTTGGTGTTTATTTCCTACGCGTACATGAGGATGATCAACGAGATCAGGGCCAGCGGGGTGGCGTGCAGATCCACCAGGCAGAGTCAGGATAGAGACAAGGTGGCGCAGAGGTTCGGAATCATCGTCTTCACGGACTCGCTGTGCTGGGTGCCCGTCATCGTGGTGAAAATTCTGGCTCTCTCTGGTACGTAGCGACAAAATTGAGCGTATTTGACGTGAGAAAATATGGCGTGTTTTGAAAAAAAGGTGAAGTTAGTTCGGAGGTTGGTACAGCTGCGAAAATGAAATGGTTTTTTCTATGGTCCATGGTACCATTGTCTGTCAAAGATGATTTTTTAAACAAAATTTGATTTAAACAAATTTGTTTTGGCCTTCATTTACGTAAAAACCAAAAAAAAAACATATAGTCCAGGCGGTAGAGCAGTAGAAGTAGGCTTTGGCGTTTGTGTTTGTAATCTATTTTGTTGTACATACAGAAGAATTCCAAATATTTTGTAGAATAAGATTCCGAGTTGGCCTATTCCAAAAAACCATTGCTAAATTCAGGGGAACAACAAACAGACAAGAGGAACGAAAAATGAGCCGTTTTTCGACATATTTTTCCCTGTAACATAGAAAGTAAGCTCTAAAAAAAGGTTTTTCTTTATTTCTTGTTTATTTGTCGATTTTCTATAGAGTTACAACAACTGCGAATCAAAAAAGTTGAATTTTGCATTAACAATGCACGAAAAATAGGTTTTTTTTTTCGCGAGTGTATATTGGTGAATACGTCTGACTTGTAGTTACTGTTTCTATCTCTTTTAATCTTATTTCTAACCTTGTCTAACCTGAAGAGATCGCGAAAATGTATTGTATATATGTAGTGGTGCAGCCTGTAATATGTACTTTGACGACTTTGACATATGGGTTCTAACTTCTAACCAGTAACCATAATTTCTCATCCATTATTGCTTCCAGTCCAGTAATCTAGTGTTGTGGGAATTGGTGTTATCTCGCTATATAATATATGTATTTGCTTCAAATAAAACTGATGCTTTCTTTGGAATATTTTTAAGTGGCAAATTTAAAAAGCGTGAAAGGTATGTAGATTCTGATGTTGCAGATATGCGAATATTCGACATAATCGTTATCGTAAGAGAATGGAATTTGAGCATTTATGTCAATGGCTACAAAACAGAAATTGTGACATGGCTCTATATTTTTTGATATTTTTGTGGAATGAGGATGATGATGTTCCTTATTTATGTTATAAGTTTAGAGAATCATATCATATATTCTCTATTCCAGATCCAGAAGAATGGTTAGAAGAATATAATGATATAGTATTTTTTCAGTTATTTCGATTGAAAAAACAGACATTTTGCAAATTACTAAATACCATTTTATCAAAAGATTCTTTTGGCCTAATACGGAAACCATACAGAGGAGGAAATATACCAGTACCTCCAGAAAAAGCATTGTTAATTTTTTTAATATATGTGTTTTTAAATTTTTTATAAAAAAAATTAAACTAGAAAGAGGTTAGGTCGGTTTTTTATGTAATTCATACGAAAAAGACCTGAATTACAAATGATTCCACTAATATTATCTCTGGCCTAGGTCACAAAAAAAAAGAGGATAATCCTGAAGCAAAGTGGATCGCAAATATGTCCCATATAAAAAATTAATCTTACCATTAAGTAAAATATTTGCTGTTTCAACGTCTACGTTTACTAAAACATCTGTACCTCTAAAGTTTAAATTTAAACTGACCACTTCCACAGCCGTATCAGAATCCATCATTTTGCTGAACGATTTTTATCCTCATTCAAACAAAATGTCAAAAAGAAAAAGGTTAAGTTACCGGCTGACAATTAGTTGAATATACCAACGGAATATTCAGCTGAAGGGTGAAGAGTTCAGTCATTTGATCTAAACTTGTGACGTCACATAGTGCTTTAAATGACTGAATATTCTCGCAAAAAAGTAATATTCACTCATACTACACATACTACAACATACTTCACTTCGCGAAAAAAAGCCTTATAGTAGAAAATCATATATATATTTCGAGCAATTTTTAAAATAAGTAGATATTTTTAAATATTGATGAAACTTTGTGAACAAATAGTAAAAGATATGTCAATTCTACCCTAAAAATTTTGCAACGATCGATTACGTAGTTTTCGATTGACAGGATTGTTAAATAAGAAAATTTCAAAAAGTTTATCACGTACCATGGGTTTAAATTAAGGTTTAGAAAGGGCACACAATTTTTTAGAGATACTTGTTGTCATAGTAAACAATGATCAATACCAAAACTACCTATTTTTACACTTTTATAACCATTTAGAATTTTTTTTTAAACTTTTCAACATCTCACTCTATAAACAATTATTTATTGCCCGGGGAATTTTCTATGCAATCGACAAAATCTTGCACACATAAAAACTACGTCGTAACCCCTTGCTTTCTAGCCAAATACGACAGCTTTCTACTGTGTAGATTCTGAGATATAGAAGCGTAAAGTTAATAATAATTTATATCTTATGTAATCGTGAAGTCGAGAAAAAAATAGGTTCTTATAGTATAATACTTTCAATATCCGTTTAGTGCATTTTCGGCAGATAAAAGATTAATGAAAGAAAAATCGAGAAAGGTAAAGGAAAATCGTGCTCACTGGAATTTCCCGGCAGAGCGGGAGTGGGGATGAATGAGAGCAGCTGTGCTGCCGTGCTGCCGCGCTGCTGCTTTTGTTTCAACGTATGCGTGATAAAAGATAACTTTTCTCGGTAACGTTAGCACATAAGATTAAACAATCAGAATTATATCTTGACGTGGTGGGGGTATTCGCGCAGATCTGTGCACGCACCCCCACTTTTGGTATGCGAACAAAGTGGTGTAGTTACAAGAGCATTTTAGCCATTTTATGAGCCTGTTCGTTGTTTGTTATCCTATGCGTTATGCATTGGCGTCGTTTTACATGTTATATTGTGTTTTATGTGTTGTGGTGTAAATAAATGATTGTTCGAGTGTGGTCCAATAGTGTGTCAAAGTTCAATATCTCCTTTATTATAAAGATTTGAAAAGAAATATTTTATGGGAGTGATGTACTTAAAAAAGTTCACATTTTAAAAATATTTTGATTTATATAGAGTAATGCATTATGGCGGAGCATCTTTAAGGTGGTTTTTCTTAAATGGAACACTGTATATTTTTACAAATTTGTATTCTACAGAAAATTCTATTTCCAGCGATGTCTTTGTTTTTTGTATTCGATTATGACAAGTTAGATACAAAATAAGATAATTTTCGCTGAGACAGGGTTCTGTAAATCTATCCACTGAAATTCTTTTCATTTTTCATTTTTTACCTTGTACTTATAAATTTCTGTTAATAAATATTAAAACCTGTGTAATTATTCAGTAGTTTTAACATTAAATAATTTCATTATTAACTTAAAAATAAAATAAATCTAAAATTCGCCTTTAAAAAACTTTTTCATGGAAATAACCACGTCTTTTGCATGTCACTGTCAATTTCTGCTGCACATAAATTCCTAGCTTTTTTGTTAGTACATCCCTGTTTAGTGCAATAAAATTTCACTGAATACAATCCTGACTTTCTATACCAAAAGTGGGGGATTTACGTCATTCAAGGTCACTGACAAATGACATCAGTGGTCAAAGGTGCCGACAACATGATATAATTATGATTGTTTAATCTTCTGTGACGTTAGCAATTATCAAGACGATTTTTTTTAATTTGATATAGCAAAATGAGAGGAATACGAACATGTCATCAAAAATCAATAAAATAAATAATTTTTACACGAATTTTGAGTTTAAAGAATGAATATGTGTTAAATGTTGAAAAATTTGAAAAAAATTCTAAATGGTTATAAAAGTGTAGAATCAGGTATTTAGTATTGATCATTGTTTATTATGACAAAAAGTATCTCTAAAAAATTGTGTGCCCTTTCTAAACCTTAATTTAAACCCACGGTACGCGATAAACTTTCTGAAATTTTCTTAATTAACAATCCTGCCAATCGAAAACCACGTAATTGATCGTTGCAAAATTTTTAGGGTAGAATTGACATAACGTTTACTATTTGTTCCCAAAGTTTTAACAATATTTATAAATATTTACTTATTTTAAAAATTGCTCCAAATATACATACGATTTTCTACTATTTTTCGCCCATTGTTAATGCAAAATTCAACTTTTTTGATTCGCAATTGTTGTAACTATAGAAAATCGAAAAATAAACAAATAATAAAGAATGACTTTTTTATTTAGGGCCTACTTTCAATGTTACAAGGAAACATATGTCGAAAAACGGGTAATTTTTTCGGTCTTTTGTATGTTTGTTGTTCCTCTGAATTTACCAATGGTTTTTTGGAATAGGCAAACTCGGCTTCTTATTCTACATAATATTTAGGATTTTTCTGTACAACAAAATAAATGACTTCAAACACAAACGCCTCGAATGGTCTACCGCCTGTACTAATAGACCTATGGCCCATAGAAAAAAATCAGAACCCGAATTCATGGCACCTTCTTTTCAAAACGCCCCGTACAATCAAAACCCTTCGCAGGCGTCGTCATTCCAGCAGATCTATACGCCTGGCTGGCCATATTCGTCCTGCCCATAAATTCTGCTCTGAATCCGGTGCTGTACACCCTCACGACCACAATTTTCAAGAAACAAGTAATGCCGCTATAAAATTTTACACCCCGGCACTTACATTTGTGTATATTTTAGGTGAGGAAGATCTTCCACTCGTGCCGTCAGAGAAAGAGAAACGAACATCATCACTCTGCCTCTGATTCGGGATTCAGTCTCAGCTTCGGGGTTTTCCCCATAGCTGGCAGCACTAGGAGGATCCTCAGTTACAGGGTGAGCACGAACAGGGGTTTTTAATACGCGTCCGAATTGTGGTTCGTGTTTTTTCAGGGTACGCAAAGCAGCAGTCTGACGGCTAGCAAGAACAGTTGGAAACGGTCAACGGCTGTTTGATAATAGGCTTAGTTTACGTTATTTGTGAATACAGTTTGTTTGATTATAAAGGTCCCGAGTTATAACTCGGTTATCCATTTTTGGACACCCTGTAAAGTAAATTCAGGGGGTGATAGTACGACAAAAAATGAAAATTTTTTGTCTTATGAACTATATGTCTATCTCCTCTTGTTTTCGAGATACAGAGCGACAAAATAAATTTTTTAAATAGAATTTTTACGAAAATTTCCAAACGGTGCGAAATATTTATATGAAATTTGGTGTTCCGGGGTTTTTAAGGACGCCAAATACGCTGGTCTAATTAGTTTTTGGATATTTCATAGAGGGCGCTAGTTACGCTACATTCCTATTACATTTTATGTTCTAATTTTTTTAAGGTTAGGTTTTTTACCATTCCGGCTCCAATTTCTAATGTACAATTTTATTTTCTAAAAATAATATACCCTTGTTAGAACTTCCTAATGTGGACAGTTTTCGAGAAAAGAGGCTTTTCATTGAACTCTTACAATATTACGATAAGTGACTTTTCTCAAAGTAGGCTTATGTCAAAACTTATTTATGGATGTCTCATAAACAACGCATACATTCTCAGTAATATTTTAAACACTAATAAATTAATATCAAGTGATTGTTAGTGACTGTAGTTAGTAATGACTAATTACAGTCATTAAAATCATGATATAACGTTAACTAATTAACTTTTTTTAAACTAAAATAGCGCATTTGGCATCCTTAAAAACCCCGGAAAACCAAATTTCATAAAACTATTTTGCGCCGTTATTTTCGTAAAAATTCTATTTAAAAAATTTTATTTTGTCGCTCTCTGTATCTCGAAAACAAGAGGAGATAGACATATGGTTCATAAGACAAAAAAAATCTTATTTTTTTGTCGTTGACCTGAATTTATCCTGAATTTACGGGAGGTCATTCTGAAACACCCTGTATATTTTTAAATGAGATGTTATTTTCTTTACATTTTTGGGGGTGACGTCATCGATATTTTTTTAAATGGGATTGCATAATTTTTTTTTGCACGTTTTGTTTAACCTTTTTTATCTTTTTTGTTTGTTTTTCCAGCGCCTTCTATTTGATATGATTTAGAAAGCGAGCACCGTAAACGAAAGTCAGAGGCTCAAAGTGTTCCCGGTTTTACTCAAAAATTCCTATATTCAAAGGCATAAAAATTTCATATGGTTGGAAAGAGAATAGAATAATAAATCAAAACGTGCAAAAAAGTTAAATAATCTCATTTAAAAAATATCGATGACGTCACCACTCATGTACAGTGTGTAGAAAAAAAGTTGTGTACGTCAGTATAGAGAAAATGACATCTCATTTAAAAATATATATAGGTACTTACTTTACAGGTTATCCAAAAACGGGTAACGAAATTAGCTCGGGGTCTTTATAATTAATCACACTATATATTTTTACCTCTTAGGTTTTTCTTGAACAAAAAACAAGGGGAAATACGTTTCTTTGTAAATAGTAGGTTTAATAGGTTGTAAATTTGTATACTTGTTTTTTACTATAGATTTAGGCTGTGTGTCTGTGATTTTGAAAATTTTGAATGTGCACAGTATTTTATAATAATGTTTTTGACTTTTCAAAAATTATTACATGCCAAACACGAACTATTTACCAAGCTTTATAAATGGGTACTTAATATTTATCAACTAAGGTGTATATCTTTCCATATAAATGTAATTTTTTAATAAAAAGTCGTAAATCGAAGTATTGTTATTATTTATTCGTCGCCACAAAGTTAAATAATTATTCCTCGTCCGGTGTAGAAAATCATTGCCACTCAGTACTTTACAGATTGAAAAGTTTAGACGTCGCCATCTATCGGTGTGAAACAGAAATTTCGAATAATTGCACTCCTTTTTAGCCATTTATTTATAAATATGTTCACCCTATTCATGAAGATTAAAACATTATTTCAAAATTCATTTACTAAATTCATATAAAAATACTTTTAAAATTATTCTTTAGTATTATAAAAATTGTTGGTAGGAGATAGCTCGCTCCATCTTCTGTGGTATCATTGAATCAATAAAGGAACATTTACAGGTCCCTTCTGTAGTATCCACATGAAAATAAAATTATCAGCTACAGATGGCGCTGCTAATTATAATTCAAACTATTGCAAAATCGCACACGTACTACTTCTGTATTGCAAATGTCAAGTCTAGATAATAAGATGGTAATTGTGATACCTTGTCAATTAAACAAACGTTATGAAGTTGACGTAAACTTTATTAAAAAAGGAAATAAANTGTCAGAGCCAACTTCGACCACGTTTTTATTTGAACGCTCGTTATTAAAATCAAAAGTTGCGTTGTGAAATTGGATTCTACTACTAAAACTGGCAAACACACTTTGTGGGACGTAATTCTATTAATATTTACTACTATAATCGTAGAGCAAGCAGTAGAGGCAGCGTCAGTATTGTTCTAGTTCAAGTTTTTCTTCCCAGTCTTGATTTTCTGTGAAAGATAAAATTCGACATATTCTTCAGATATTTTTTCGCTTATCCAACATCCAAAACGTTTCAAAATAGTGGCTGTAAATTTAAATTCCTTGGAAGGCAATTTTTACAAAAATTGTTTTGTTTTTACTATCGTCTTTCACAAGCCGCAACTTTATTATATTTAAGTAGTTTCTGACTCATAGCTGTCTAAAATCTAAGGCCGGGCACAAATGTAAGCTTCCAGTTATTGTTTTTGGTGTATATCCTTGTTATTGGTTGTTTAGTAAAAGGCCTGTTTTGCAGCCAATAAAAAAGGAGAGAAATATGCTTTTGAAAACGGCGTAACCGCTCCTACTTTGTCAATGTCCTTGCAGGCACAATTCCTGTAATATTCGCAGACCTTCTATACTTATATCCCGCCATCTATGGTTGACATATTTACAAAATTTATTAGAGCTCGTTTGGGAACATAGCATTATCAGCACGTGAGAATGTACCACATAAATTATGACTAAGGGACAAAAGAAATTAAACTTTCAATTTTTTTTTTTAGTATATTTATTGCTTATTTTTTATTAATATTGTCAAGATACGATGATATTCTCTAGGTACCCTATCACTAATATAGATATTATCAGGATTCAAAATAGCTCGTGTTTTACAATTGTGATGAATTAATTGATATAGGCATAAGGGGAATGTCGTCGAAATGCTGATATAGCATCGCAATTGCATCTCAAGAGATTTCCTCTGCATTTTTTTCATCCCGCAACTGGTGGGTTTGTTTACGTTGTTCAAAGGGCTCCAGAAAAAGTACACGCATGGAAAAATCTCAGTGAACGTGCAGGAGAATGCTGCAGGGCGATTAATATGTTTTAAGTTATCATTGAAGAAGATCCAACAGCTAGTACTACAAAATCAACTGTATCACTATTATGTGCAGCCAGTTCAAACCTTAATGCCTGAAAATCGCTCTACGTAGGCTACAATGGGCCAATATCATGGCCTCCAAGGTCGCCAGATTTTCATCCATGCGATTTTTGCTTGCGGGGTTACGTGATACGCGAAGAGATAGCTCGTGCGAATGAAAGAAATGGAGGTAATTTCAGGCTGATCTAATTTATTTTTATTTTTAATAACGCCCTGTATAGAGGTACAATGTCTTAGTCGTTATCGATGTTATACATTTACTTGTCCAACGGTTGCAGTTTTGTTCTCAGGGTAGTTTTTAGTGATTAAAAGCAAATAATAACAAAGAAAATAACATTAAACAAGTAACTATTTATTAACACTTGCAACGAGCGTTCAAATAAAAACGTGGTCAAGTTGGTTCTGAAAATTTGGACGTAGGGCGTAGCGTATAGCAAATGAACTTAAACGTCATCTGTCAAAGCGCTATATCGCCGCTATCAATTTGAATATTTTCGTTTTAAAAAGCGTTTAAAATGGTGTTTTCTCAAGAACAAAAAGTGTTTATCATAGAGTCCTACTTTAGAAATGGACGCAAGATTGATGGAATATGGAAGTATTCTATTGAGGAATGTTTCATAGAATTTCAAAATCAATTTCCCGGCGTTGTTGAGTACAAAATTTTTCAAAGTGCAGTTCAGCGTTGTGTTAATGTTTTTCGTGAAACGGGCAGTGTAACAAGAAAAGAAGGAAGCGGCCGACCTAAAAAGCGGACTGAAGAATTAAAAGAAAATGTCCAACAAATAATGGAAAATGCGCCAAGAACTTCTGTACGTGTTTTATCACAAATGGTGGGAGTATCAGTCGGTACCTGCCACACAGTGTTAAAAAAAGATTTGCGTTTGTTCTCCTATCGTTTAACTTGTCAGCAAGAACTTCATGAAGTTGATTTTCCGCGACGGGCTGTATTTTGTGAATGGTTTTTAAACAACTACGGTGAACTTCATAATATCACCTTTTTTTCTGATGAAGCCTGGTTTCATTTAAGTGGTTACGTAAACTCACAGAATATGAGAATGTGGTCTTCTGAAAAACCAGATAACTTTTTTGTCGAGGGCCCTCTACACGCTCAAAAAATTGGAGTTTGGTGTGCTCTCAATCGAAGGAGGATTTATGGACCTATTTTTTTTAATGGTACTCTTACTGCGCAAAGGTATAGAGAAGAAATTATCGCTCCTTTTGTTAACCAGCTGGAAGAAAACGAAATTACAAACTTTTACTTTCAACAAGATGGCGCAAGGGCACATACGGCAGGCGAGACGATGAATATGTTGAGGGAAGTTTTCCAAAATCGACTAATAAGTCTCAATGCTGAACATGAATTTCCACCGAGGTCATGTGATATTACGCCGTGTGATTTCTTTTTGTGGCCTTACCTTAAAAACACTATTTTTGAACTGCCTATTCCTGATTTAAACCATCTGCAGGCTCGACTTATAGACAAGATTCGTGAAATTAACAATACCCCGAGCATCTTAGAAAATGTCTTTAATTCTTTGAGGAACAGGTGTGAAAAGTGCTTGGAACAAGGAGGGGGACACTTTCAGCAGCTGCTTTAATTTATTGTTATAACAAGGAGGGGGACACTTTCCGCAGCTCCTTTAATTGTTTGTTATTGTTATCACGATTATTCTTTAAAATAAAGTTATATAGTCATTAACGTTATTGAAACTGACAGCTACTATACAGCTCGTTGAGAAATGAGGTTAAGTTGGTCGCTATAAGCTACTCCCTACGTCCAATGTGTCAGAGCCAACTTCGACCACGTTTTTATTTGAACGTTCGTTATTAAAATCAAAAGTTGCGTTGTGAAATTGGATTCTACTACTAAAACTGGCAAACACACTTTGTGGGACATAATTCTATTAATATTTACTACTATAATCGTAGAGCAAACAGTAGAGGCAGCGTCAGTATTGTTCTAGTTCAAGTTTTTCTTCCCAGTCTTGATTTTCTGTTGAAGATAAACTTCGACATATTCTTCAGATATTTTTTCGCTTTTCCAACATCCAAAACGTTTCAAAATAGTGGCTGTAAATTTAAATTCCTTGGAAGGCAATTTTTACAAAAATTGTTTTGTTTTTACTATCGTCTTTCACAAGCCGCAACTTTATTATATTTAAGTAGTTTCTGACTCATAGCTGTCTAAAACCTAAGGCCGGGCACAAATGTAAGCTTCCAGTTACTGTTTTTGGTGTATATCCTTGTTATTGGTTGTTTAGTAAAAGGCCTGTTTTGCAGCCAATAAAAAAGGAGAGAAATCTGCTTCTGAAAACGGCGTAACCGCTCCTACTTTGTCAATGTCATTGCAGGCACAATTCCTGTAATATTCACAGGCCTCCTGTATTTATATCCTGCCATCTATCGTTGACATATTTACAAAATTTATTAGAGCTCGTTTCGGAACAGCATTATCAACACGTGAGAATTTACCACACTAAATTATGACTCGGGAACAAAAGAAATTAAACTTTCAACTTTTTTAGTATATTTATTGCTTATTTTGTATTAATATTGTCAAGATACGATGACATTCTCTAGGTACCCTATCACTAATATAGGGATTTCCTCAATGATTCATATCGCGATACACATTTATAAAATTTTATTAACTTAATTTTTCGTAATGTTTATATCAAATAAACGAGACTAATTTGTCATTACCGTTACTCCTGGTCCTGGTGAATTGTAAACTCTGATACTCCCGAAATTAACCACATATGTCCAAGTAGCTAGTAAAAGCCCATACGGACTAGGGTTTCTGGTCGAGACTTCTCGAAGCGAGAATTCCCGGGGAATCTGGCCTTACTCGAGACAGAAAAAAGTGTCGAGAAATCGAGAAATCGAGAAATTTAAAAATCATGCGCGTCTTAAGTTCTTCAGTTCGTTTCTCGACAAATAACTGAGCGGTTAAAGTGGTTTCTCTACCAGCTCATGATTTATTTATTTTAAGTTTTTATGGCTTTAGTTTATTTCGATGTTTCCTTTTTTTTAATGTACAGGGTGATTCACTATATTTTGACCCCCTTTTAACTTTTTTGTTTTAAGAGTTATAAAAAAAATGTGAAATACAAAAGTTGCACGATTTTTTATGAAGTTTTTGAAAATGGTAGTAGAAAAACAAANAGAAAACTACGATTAAAAAACATTGAAATAAACATAAGTTTATTGAATGTGTTTAATAAAAAAACAAGTTAAAGGTATTTAAGAAGAATCTCAAATTTTAATTTAGTTTTGTTAGTAGAAGTACAAACATAAGTAATTAATAAAAATACTGAATAAATAATAAATGTTAATGATGATTGTTAAGTATAATAGCATGTTTATATTTCGCATTGCAATACCAAAATTATGACTTTTTCAAGTTTTAGAAATTTCTCGAGAATTCGAGAATTCCCGGGAATTCCTAGTCGAGAATTCTCGAGACCCGAGAAAAAAAATAGGCCGAGAAATCAAAAACCCTAATACGGACCCAATAAAAGCCATAAAACTATTCACTTGCGTACACAAACGATCCCATTCTCCACATTAGGAACATGTCGAAACTCCAAGCGAATCTAGTTACCTAAAAGCCAAAAACAATGGCTAATTACGTGACTCACTACGATTATTGTTTTAATTTGAATGCGTGTGGCGGAATTTTCAGAAACTTGAATGCATTATTCCTTAAAACAAACGATAATTGCCTTTTTTTAAGGAAACTAACGGTAGTTTTCGACCGCTGTCGCAATATAGGGAGTTCCTTTTTGCGTAGGTTACCATTTCCTGTCACAAACGACAACCACGTTCATTCTGATACGCAAAAGGACACACTACATGGTTGTTCAAGTAAAAAATATGCTGTTTTTAAACAGATAGCTTCTAAAATTGTTCGAGGTGCGTCGAAAATGAGCCCAAACTTTTAATAAAACCGACATAAAAATAAATGTGACCACTACACAGAAAATCGCAGTTGCCGCGCCCAGGAGAGCTTCCCGAAACATCCGAACGATTTCCACGACCTGCTTGCGCTAGATTCCATCGATTTTGCTACGAATGTCAAAGACACCGAATTTCAATCGCTGGGAAAGAGGGATCGGGCATTCCTTTCGCTTTCCGTGAGTCGATTTTTAAATTTCGACCCGGCAATGGTAATTTCTCGCTGCCGAAGTTCGTTAAACTGTCATTATATCAACGCGGTTAATTTAAGTAGTTGTTATGCCGGGGCGGCCGCCGCATGTCACTTGTGACAGGCGGGAGCGTGGGTACGTACCGTTGTGTGCGGCTTTTTTTCTCATAGGGAGCGTTTTGGAGCTTCGAATTCGATATTTCGATCAAGACAGCGTTGTATTCCTCGAAAATTATTTGTATTTTTATAAAAGCGTTAAAAAATATATTTCAGAAAGAAAATGCACAAGTACTAAAAATTATATCGAAAAGGATGTTATTGGGAATAAAATTTGTATTCAAAATTAGAAGTTGTTGAAGTCCTAACCTCAAAGTTTTTTATTGAAGCCAGTATTAACCCTCAAAGTCACACTAGTGCGAATTCGCACCACCGTTTTTTTTTTGAACAGCTGATTGAACAGTTCCCCCCACCACGATCATTTCTTCTATAGCCCAAATAGTCGAGTTGTCCCACGACTGGCCTCCTAAAAGCCCGATTGGTGCGAATTCGCACTAGTGTGACTAGTGTGGGCAAAAATATGGTTTATAAAATTTATATTATCATAATCCGTTGTCCAAAAAATAATAATTTGTTTAAAAAATAAAAAATATTTATTTACGTTTTTTTATGTATATTAAGCCAAAATAAACTTATTTTTTCAATATTTTGTTAGTTATTTAATTACGATTTAAATGTAAAATAAAAGTAAAAATTCACAAATTATTTTCAAATTATTATTTATTGTTAAAAGATTTAAAAAAGAATAAAAAGCATTTGAATTTATTGCAAAATTCTCAAAATTAAAAAATATTAATAAAAATAATGCGGTCGATAAAATTACAAGTTTAACTTCTTGAAATTTTAATATACAGGGGTCGGCATAAGTCAGGCAACCAATTTGCATTAAGAGCATTAATTTTTATTCTGAAAACGCGTCTACTCGACGAGCACGTGTTATCATGTTCATGACACAGACACAACTGTCAGAAGCACGAACATGCTTCGTTTTAATCTTTTTCGACAGCGTTACCAGACTTATGAGCGTTGCCGGACTTATGCCGATTTTTCGAGAGCGTTGCCTGACTTATGCCGACCCCTGTATAAAGTTTTTTTATTATATTTATTATAAATTAAAAAAAAATTGCAACATCAAAATTAATTCAAAAAATATTAATCACAACCATTTTTAATAATAGATATATTTTTATGAAAAAGTATGACAAAACCCTCAACGTGTCATAGGTTTTATAAAATTTTAACAATAAATGTGATAGTTATAAACAAATTAAAAGATGAGCACTTTTCTTGTTTTTTTGCAATAACTTTTTTGTTTATTAACCGATTTTAATTTAACAAGTCTCATTTTGTAGATAATTTTACTCCCTATAAGCTGTCACTTTTCGCAAAAATTGATGGTTTTCCCTGCAAAGTGAAAAAACTGTTTTCTTTGCTTATTTGTTTAAATGGAAAAGTTAGCTCACGAAATGAGAGATGTCTTGTATTAATTATGTTCCTTTGGACAATTTTACAATAATCTCGCGGATAAGACCATTTTCGAGTTTCTCTTTTATTTTCGCTAATTTTCCTGGTGTACTTGTTTATTTATTGTTAATAACTTTTCAAAAATTTTGCATTAAAAGTTTAATTCTAAGATGTATTTGTCAATATTTATGAATAATACTGTTTAAATTGATATTCTTATACAAAATAGTGCAAAATAAACATCAATTTACAGAAAAAGAGCCAAAAATCCCAACTTAAAAAATGCCTATATTCGATAATATGATTTTATCAATATGGGGTATTTTTTTCTTAAAAATATAGATTTTGAAGTTCAAAATCCTCTTTTTAATGTTTTCGCTAGCCATTGTTTATAAAAAAATTAAACGAATTAAGAAAAATCATTTTTCGAAAAACGTTTCTTTTTCAGTGGCATTTTTTAGTAACAATTTTTTTTACAAAACTAATTACATCATTCGATTTCTCGGAAAATTTTACCCCACTTTTGATATAAATACGTTGTTTTCGTTACCAAATAAGGAAGACATAAAGGTTCAAAGTTGGCAACATCCCAAATCGCACTAGTGTGACCTTGAAGGTGTCCCACTCCCTTTGAGGGTAAAAAATTGAGAGAATAACAACTTAAGCATGTTTTAAAAGCTAAACTTTAAGTGTAGCGTGCGCCTATGCGACAACATGATAAAACCAACCCCCTCAACCAGCCCCCCCCCCCACAATCTCCCTCGTCGCGTCTGGGCGGAACGCAAAGCTGCACTCGAAACTCATAAATCAACAGTCCCCATCCCCAGGATTCAGTCCTGCGCCGCGCCGCTCGATAAACAAGCGAGCATCTCCGTCTGGCCGACCCCCGAGCGAAGGGTTGAATCGAAACCGGCGTCCAGTCGCATCAGGCTGGGCCGCGCTGGTCGCGGACTGATCGCAGCGGCTGTGGACAGCTAAATCCGAGCTCGATTGTTTTAATCAAGTGCGCCTTGAGATCGGGACAGGCGAATGAGTCGTAATCGCCTACTACGAAAGAGGTCTCGTAGTCGGTGCTAGAGTCAGTACGGTAAGTCGTTTCGCACCGCGAAGATTAGACAAGTGAACCGCGAGTGCTGTGACGGGAATTTCGACGAGGCGGTAAAAGCGGTGGTTTCAAATCGGGGGTTTGTCGCAGACGGTGAGTTGCTTTGCCAGCTTTCGAAAGTTCCTGATACAAATTTTATTGGTTATTTAGGTACTTATTTGTCATATTGGTAGTTATTAACTAGCTTCGCGAGAGAATTTTTTTTAGTATATTTTTCAAAACGTTCATTTTTTAATAAACTTTTTTGGAACAACACTTTCACTTCATTTGAAAAGCCATTTTCATTTTTTTTTTTATTGAAAGTAAACTTATTGTAGGTTTGCATAAATTTAAAACAGCTCTAAAACTATTTGTTAAACAAAATAAAAATGTAAAGAATTTCTTGTCGGAGAGACAGCGTAAATGTTATATTTTTAGACATTTTTAATTTTCTGGGTAATAGAAAATGTTAAAATATACTTAAAAAACATCCTCCACAACGAAAAGTAAAAAAATCCTTACGCAGCAAGAGTTGCAACTGTGGGGTCCACAGCGCTCCATATTGGGGCCGTTTCTCACCCCTGTCTTTCATAAACGACTTCATATAATACACGAAAGCTTTGTCTTCAGGATTATTTTTGCAGTATATTTTTATTTTCTAGATTTTACAAAGGAAAGTGTTCTTTTTTTCAATCGATATCACATAATTTAAAAAAATACTCGATTCAAAGATCGTTTTTAAATCAATTTCTGGCTCTCCTTTTTTAATTATTCCAGTATATTTTCAATAAACATCGCATGACTAATGCTGTATAACATTTATTTATAAAACTGTATAGAAAAGAAGTAATTCCAATGAGTCATACTGATGATTTAAATTTAAAATCAATATTTTTAAATTTCATTTACAGGTTTACCATGGACAATTATTTTTTAAATTTAAAATGTCTCTAAAATTATGTTTTACTTTAAAAATGTAAATGAACTCTTGTTTTAAATACAATTTAAGTATCGTGTCAGTTAAAGTTAAAAAGAAACCGTTATCACAGAAACTTTTAATTATTTGGGGAAAGAAAATTTAAAAACAGATTTGGAAAACGCCTTATGCAATGAAAAGTCAAAAAATCATTACTCAGCAAGAGACTCGACTTTGGAGTTACACAGGGCTCCATATTGAGGCCGTTTATCACCCCTGTCTTTCATAAACGACTTCATGTAGTACAAGCATTATCTTCAGGATTATTTTTGCAGTTTATTTTTTATTTTCTAGATTTTACGAAGGAAACTGTTCTTTTTTACAATCGATATCACATAATTTAAAAAAATACGCGATTTCTGAATCAATTTTTGGCTCTCATTTTTGAATTATTCGAGTATATTTTCAATAAACATCGCATGACTAATGCTGTACTGATAATTTAAACTTAAATCAATATTTTTAAATTTTATTTACAGATTTATCATAGACAATTACTTTTTAAATTTAAAATGTCTAAAGTTATCTGCTTTACTTTAAAAATGTAAATGAACTTTTTCTTTAAATGCTATTTAAGTATCGTGTCAGTTAAAGTTAAAAAGAAACCATTATCACAGAAATTTTTAATTATTTGAGGAACAGTAAATTTAAAAATTATTTATGCAATGAAAAGCCAAAAAATCGTTACTCAGCAAGAGACTCAACTTTGGAGTTCCACAGGGGTCCATATTCGGGCTGTTTCGTTCCCTGTCTTTCATAAACGTCTTCATATTATACCTGAAATCATTGTGTTCCGGATTATTTTTGGAGTTTATTTTTTATTTTGTTGATTTTACGAAGAATGTCTGAAATTATCTGTTTTACTTTAAAAATGTAATTGAATTTTTTTTAAAATACAATTTAAGTATCGTCAATGTTAAAGTTAAAAAGAAACCGTTATCACAGAAATTTTAAATTATTTGAGGAACAAAAAACGCCTTATGCAATGAAAGATCAAAAATCGTTATTCAGCAGAAGACTCAATTTTGGTGTTCCACAGGGCTCCATATCCGGGCCGTTTCGTTCCCTATCTTTCACAAACGACTTCATATCGTACCTGAAAGCATTATGTTCACGATTGTATTTGCAATTTTTTTTTCTAGCTTTTATGAATTATGCTAAAAATTGTTCTTGTTTCCAATCAATATCACATAATTTAAAAAAATACACGGTTCAAAGATTAATTTTTGAATTATTCGAGTGTATTTTCAATAAACTTCGCATTACTAATGCTGTATAGGTATTTATAAAAATGTATAGGTAAGAATGAGTCATAATGATAATTTAAATTTAAAATCAATATTTTTAAATTTCATTTACAAATTTATTATATTTTATTTCGGATTTTTTAAAACACACCTATCGAAGAGAATTTTTGAAATATTACTATTTTTTTTAATTTAAATTGTCTAAAATTATTTGTTTGACATTAAAACATGTAAAGGAATATTTGTTTGAAGTACAATTTAAATATAGTGTTAGTCAAAGTTAAAAAAAATGTTATTACAGAAATCTTTAATTATTTGAGGAATAGAAAACATTAAACTATCTTTGAAGAACACCTGTGCAGTGAAAAGTCAAAAAATCGTTAACCAGTAAGAGTCTCAACTTCGGAGTTCCACAGGGCTCCATGTTCGGGCCGTTTCGTCCCCTCATTTTCATAAACGACTTCATATCCTGTTTGAAAGCATTGTGTTTAAAATTGTTATTGTAATTTTAAGTTTTTTAAAAAATATTCGGTTCAGATAGTTTTTGAATAATTTTTTTCATTTTCGGCATTTGTTTTTGAATAATTTATTTAATTATAAATTGTAAAAATAATGAAATGTATTTCTAGAGACTGTTTTGTCAAATTTTGACATTTTAAAATTGTAAAAGTTGTAGAGGGTGTTTTTGAAAGAGGGGTTTTAATTTTAACAACCTATTTATGTCATAGTGAAACAGTATAACACCTAAATTAACATCAACCCACCAAAAACAAACTGAAACATGCAACAGAAGCGAATATAAAAGCCAAAAAGAGACGACGTTAGAAATGAGAGCAAGCATTGATTTATTTCCGTGCGGTAGTCACAAAAATCACACTAAATTATCTATTCAGTTTCCCCTTTCGAAACCCTTTTTGTAATTTGTACTTTTTACCAGAACTCCTTGCGTTTTACATTAAATTAGATCATGGTTAATTTATTTGCCTTTCATAGAACTCTGATTAAATTTTTTTCACGCTCGCGTCACGACCGAGCGTTCTGCGGTTTTTCGGTTCATTCACCAGTGAATATATTATTTTTTCTACACGCAAAAAACAGTCAACACCGTCCCGTATTTTTTTCAGGTGTTATCGAAGTGATGCGCATGGTCCAAAACAGCCGAAAGTGCCCAATGTTATGTGCTTAACATAGAGAGACTCTCAGATTTATCGGTCTATCCCAGAATAAAGCTGTGATCCGCGTTTAGTTTGCCCAAAAATGAGTTCCGTGCTGTTGGAAGCCAGGCCTTTTAGGCCCTTCAAGTCCAGCGAAGAGTACCTGTACGCCATGAAGGAAGATCTGGCGGAATGGCTGCAAACCATGTACCCGCACCTCAACATAGCCGTGGAGAACTTCATGGAGAGGCTGGAGACGGGGGTGGCTCTATGCGAGGTGAGAATTTTTTTTTTAACTATTTAACTACATCGTAAAGTGAAAATGGGTAAAAAAATATAATACCCGTGTTTTTTCTTTTTTAATTTCGACCCCGTTTAAGTCCTGAACGAATTGAAATATGCGCTATGACGTCACAAAGCGGAAATTTCAAATGTAGTAACTTTTTATTCATTTTTTCCATTTTAATGGCAATAAAGGCGCATCAGCATAAACAAGACTAATTTCTAGCATCTGGTATGATAAAATAACATCTATTTGCAAGCTAAAAACGACAAAAATGCATAAAATTATGCTCGAAATTTCGTATAATATAGTAATTTCCTTAATTTCATACACGTGAAATAAAAATAGGTAAAAAAAATACGGGACCCGTGATTCTTCTTTTTTAATTTCGACCTCGTTTAGGTCCTGAACTAAATGAAATATGCGCTATGACGTCACAAAGCGGAAATTTCAAATGTAGTAACTTTTTATTAATTTTTTCCATTTTAATGTCAATAAAGGCACAAGACTAATTTCTAGCATCTGGTATGATAAAATAACATCTATTTGCAAGCTAAAAACGACTAAATGCAGAAAATTATGCTCGAAATTTCGTATAATATAGTAATTTCCTTAACTTCATACACGTGAAATAAAAATAGGTAAAAAAAATACGAGACCCGTGTTTTTTCTTTTTTAATTTCGACCTCGTTTAGGTTTTGAACGAAATGAAATATGCGCTATGACGTCACAAAGCGGAAATTTCAAATGTAGTAATTTTTTATTCATTTTTTCCATTTTAATGCAATAAAGGCGCATCAGCATAAACAAGACTAATTTCTAGCATCTGGTATGATAAAATAATATCTATTTGCAAGCTAAAAACGACAAAAATGCAAAAAATTATGCTTGAAATTTCGGATAATATAGTAATTCTCTTAATTTCATACACGTGAAATAAAAATAGGTAAAAAAAATATGAGACCCCTGATTATTCTTTTTTAATTTCGACCTCGTTTAGGTCCTGAACGAAATGAAATATGCGTTGTGACGTCACAAAGCGGAAATTTCAAATGTAGTAACTTCTTATTCATTTTTTCCATTTTAATGTCAATAAAGGCGCATCAGCATAAACAAGACTAATTTCTAGCATCTCGTATGATAAAATAACATCTATTTGCAAGCTAAAAACGACAAAATTACATAAAATTATGCTCGAAATTGCGGACAATATAGTGATTTTTTTAATTTTATACACGTGAAATAAAAATAGGTAAAAAAATATGAGACTCCTGTTTTTTCTTTTTTAATTTCGATCACTTTAAGTCCTGAACGAATTGAAATATGCGCTGTGACGTCATAATGCGGAAACTTCAAATGTAGTAATTTTTTATTAATTTTTTCCATTTTAATGGCAATAAAGTTGCATCAGCATAAACAACGCTAATACCTAGCATCTCTTGTGATAAAATAACATTATTTGTGAGTTAAATACAACAAAAATTCCTTCTCCAAAACTATATACGTGTAAAAAACGATCGTTTCCATGTTATTTGCATTTAAAATAAATCGTCCTGAACCACGACATACCTCTGATTTTTTTTGCATCGGAATGAAGTGAATTCGAATTAAATTTAAAAATAGATCCCTATCAATAAGCCTGATAAGTAGCGGTTATCCCGAGATAATTAAGTTATTAATTGTTTATATGTCATACGCATTGATTTTTAGATAAAAAATCTTCTCTACCTGTTGTGTCTCACGTAGATCCTAGCTTGGACGTCACGATGAACACACAAAAATAGAGTGTAAAATAGAATTACTTTTTGATGATTTCAATTCATTGAAATACATACGAGAATATTAATTAATATCTATAACTTAATATATTTTACAATTTATTTTGTCACTTTGTGAGAGATTTTTTTAGTGAAGCTTCATTTAAATACGAGACACCCATAAGAACTGGGACACCCCGTATAGTATTAAAATGTAAATTAATCAATTTGGTGCAACTTTTATTAGAAATATTTTTTGTAATGTCGGTATTATCAGAGCTATCAGTCTTAAATATGTTCAGTTGGTTAAAAAAGAAACAAAAAACTAATTTGAGCGCATGCAAATACCCTTTGGCGTGCAAACGCTCTTCGCATGTTACACCAGTCGTCATGGAGACTATTTTTAAACAATAGAATCACATAAGCACACATTTCAAGGCTTCTGCGACTATGTGCATCCAAACTGTTAAGTTACATCTGTGACAAGCTTAGAAACGACTTTTCCTGGTTTGTCGGCGGAATCAGAAACAGAATTAGAAAGGATACGTCGAAGTAGTCGGCTTCGTTGCATTTTTCGGCAGGTTTGTGACAACGAAACGTCTACTTTGATTAAGCAATGGAAGATAAACTTACGAATTGTCTAATTGACCTGGAATTTCTAGCGAATTATACGAAATGTGTAAATAAATCCGTTGCCGCACGTTCGGCGAGCAAAAAATTGGGTTTGCGCAAGGGTTTTGTGCAGAAATAGAAATCAAACTTGAGTAGAAATCGTCACTTCACTCTTCCGTTTCGGTGATCGGAGTGGGCCGCGCGAAATTACGTTCTTAGATAGCGGACGGAAAACAGTTTCTTTATTTCTTGGTTTAGAGAGATAATAATAATATATGTATGTAAAAACATGCGATGTAAGTAAAAGAAAGCTATCTTGGGAACAAAGAGGCGCAGGTGCTTTCTCTATTTTTAAAATTATCGGAAAAAGAAGCTCTATTTAATGCAAAAAGAGCGTATTCCCGAGCGGCTTTTGCCTGACACTGGGACAATTTATAACTTCACATGGATCATTAATAATTATAATAAATAGAAAAGGCCCTAAATTGGACCCCTGTGGCATTCCTGAAGTTGCAGCATAAGTTTTGAATTTAAAAACCACTATAATAAACATACTATAAAGTATTCTGTAAGTACGACATAAATATCTTTAGTAAAGCATATTTTAGTCCAATATAATCTAATTAATCTATTGATATGTAGTGATTTACCAGATCAAAATCTTTTTTAAATCGCTGTCAATTTGTAAAGAATTAATCAAACCTCATGAGACTTTCGGTTTGTAATTAAATACATTCCAGTATATTTAAATAAAAAAAATAAGAATCAGACTATGTCCAGACTTAATTTTTTTCTATCAGTGGGTTTGGCCAATCCTGCCTATTCCCATTTAACAATTATTCGAAAGGAATTAAACACAAGTCGAGGATTACAGACATGCCTACTGCGACAAAGCCAATACAAATTAGTTCTGTAACGGTACATTGTTTCGACAAAAACGAATCGACCCTCTGCGCACGTCGAACCGAATTCTAACGCTTCAAAAAATGTTCGATATCGCGTTTCTTGCGTACGATTATTTTTCCACTCGTATAAGTGAAAATACCGTTGTTCTAATTCCTCCACTTTTGCCAGATCGATGTCAATGCGCCCACCTCTTCCGCAACTCACCCTGTACGCAGCCTATCTTAGAACAAACCCACGGAGTAATCCAAAATGGAATGACAAGTTCTTTAGGCTGAGTCAGACCGCAATAATTCTCGCTGTAATTGAACGATCAGCGAGAAACCCAATGAATGTACGCTTGAAAGCGGTACTAGTTGTCGGCTTTTGGGTATTTACTCTCAAAAAGAATCCTTAATGGAAAATGTATGCCTTGAAAGGTGGAAATGGTGCAAAGGTTTTCTTGAAAACCAGAAAAGCAATACGCAGCAAGAGATTAGCCTTTGAAGTTCCTCAGGGCTCAATACTGGGGCCCTTCCTTTCACTGATTTCCATAAACGATCTCTTATAGCCCTTAAAGGATTAAAGTTACTATTTTTGGTTACGCTTTTATTATTTATCATGTTTTTTTCTGGTATATACCCTTTAATAAATCTTACAGTGTAAAAAATTAGCAAAATCTTGTATATTCGCCCATTTTATCGTGGTATCATCCAAATATATACCTTTTAATTAAGCTAATCATCGGCCTGCATAGAAACACACACGAGTAATCTCCCGTCAATATTTATTTATGTTAATACAAATAGAAAATTTGTAAATGTAAATCCTTACTGCCTAAGCAATACGCCAAGGTCGATGCCGTTCCAGTTACATTCTATTTGGCAACCAGTTACATAAGTAGCCGAAATAGTTTGCTAATAATGGTCTACCCAAAAAAATTGTCATTGTTCGAGTTGAATTTCATTGACTTAAACCGTTTTTTATATCGTTGAACTCTTCCTAGTGTAAAAAAATTGTCTTTTACAAAACACAACAGTCGAGTGTGATCATTATTCACCGAGCAATTCGTTCAATTTTAGATAATGTCAGTCAGTCGTACAGTTTTCGTGTACACTCGAAGAAATTGACAGTTGATGAAGATATAAGCGGTATCACTTGTTTGTTACATAAAAAAATCGCGTAGAACTAAACAAATACATTAACATCGAGCCGTTCAACGGTCAATAGCAGAGGAATGATCGCATAACTGGTACCTGACTTTACCGAGAAACAGTGGTGAAGTGATGTAAGACGAATCCTGCTAATTTTATTTTTACTCACTTACATAATCGTGCGATATGTCTGCCTCGTAAATACCAGTGACAAATCCAATCGTGCTGTTTCTATGACATTTAAAAATGATCGGGACCCAAAAGAAATGCGCAAGTTGGCTTGTACCCGAGGAAAAGTTTCTACACCGAGAAAAATGTTGCGCAAAGTGTAATAAAAATAATATTATGTCATTTATTTCTGAATTTGTATTTTTGGACACAAAGACACTCTTAAGAGCGTGAAGACATACATGATGTGTATCTGAACTGCCTACTAAGAACCGCTAATGAAGCATACAGTGAACAACAAACCGTCAATTACTTTGATTCGCAGTTTTTTTACGTAGAACTAACACGTCTGTCTTGTAACTGATTCAAGGTCATAAAAAATTTAATTTTAGCACTTTGCAGTGTGTTTTTAGTATTTACAACAACGTATGAAGTAATCAGAGATGTAATTCGTCGATAAAAAGTAAAAATTTACAATATGTTGATACAAATGGCTTGTTGACAAACGAAATCTCGCCACCAGATGGCGCCTAGGCCACTTTCTTCGATAATTCTCGAAAAATGAATCATGCGGTCGCTTTGACTCTTATTTTCGCCAAATTTGAAGATAAATTATTGTCTCATAGCGCTTTAAACGCCACGCTGACCTATATGCCGTGTTTACGATACATTTTAAAGCGGAAATTGACCCTGGACTCGGTTACTCATCGGAGTTGACTCACAATTTTTTTCGAGACCTAGGAAGGACGCTTTCGTCAAATATCGCTTAAGTGGAAGTAAAATTGTCCGACATATCTTTGACCCAGTTAAAAGCCGGCGGTTTGACCCCCGGGAAGGTTCCCTCGTCAATTTTTTTAGCTGTAAATGGACACATCTAATAAATTTAGCCGCGAGACCTCGCTCGGACACGACAGTTGGGCTGTTGGCAAAAAATCATGGTCGATCGATGACATCGTTTGGTCCTCGACGTAACAAGAGATATATTTAAAAAAAAATTGCTCACGTTCTTTTTTACGTTGAAAAACTTTACTTAATACAAGTTAGTGGTTCTAATACGTGGATAAAAGTGAGAGCAGTTCTATTTTTTGAAGCAGTCTCGAAGCAAATGGAGTTTTCTTGTACGACAAAGTACTCTGTTGTTGAGTGACGAATTTGCTAAAATTTTGTCTTCAGAGTCAGTAAACGAGCCTTAGGCACGTCAGAATTAGCAAATATTTATTTAACTTTCATAAATGTAAGAGATAATGGACATTCGTAGTTATAGATGAGATCATTTATTATTTTTTTGATTTTTCCTCACGCAAAAGGTGAGTGGTCTGTGTCGAGCATAAAATCAATGAATTATAAAAGGTATTTCGTACTGAATAGTGCAAAAGTCAAGAATAATAAACTTTCAGGGGATCATAGATGAAAAACAAATTTTTTTCGATGTTTTAACATTTTTTGTAATAAAAGATATTAAATTTTTTCAATCACTCGTACTGCAATGAAAGAAAAATAGCAACGGATTGAACTGTTGCTAGTTTCTTTTGGATACTTTGAGAAAATCCCTAAATTCGCAATGTTTTACCTTTTTTGAATCAACATTCGTGCATCGAAAAAAAATATGTCAAAATACGATAAGAATATTTTATTGAGATTCTCAATACCCTGTTTAGATTTCCTTTACGATAATTAATTCCCAAAATGTCAAAACGTATTTATGTTTTTTTTTTTAATTAAACATATGGACCAGGGCGGATCTATCGAAAAATATACAACTTTTTGGATGTAAGAGGGGGACGCTAATTTTTACTGGATTACCTGCAGTACAACTCAATAAAAGTGTAGATACCTAGATCTGGGCGAAGTCCGGAACATTCTCCAAATTGCAAAAAATTTGAAAAAAATACCATTTTATCTGAGTTTTTTATTTATATCTTGGATCCTATGCATTTTGGAAGAATATTGAAGAGGAAAAAGAGTTTTAGAATTGAATGTTGCACAATATACTGTAAATTAAAAATGTTTAAATTTATTACCGATGTTGCAAAATAATAAATAATTGATGAAAAAAAGTCAAAATATTCAAGTTTTTTGGATGATTTTTTTTTAAATATTTTAATTGCTCCGAGGTCATCCTAATTTTAGTATAAAAAACTTTAGGGTATAATAAAACAACACACCAAATTTCATTAAAATCGGTTAGTTAGTTTTCGCAAAGTAATTTTTTGAAAAAAATTTTGAAAAAAATGTTTCGAATTTTCAAAATCTTGCACAGCCTCAGTCAGAATTGAGGAAGAGAAAAGAAAACAAACAGGCAGATTAACAAAATAGAAACAAAAGGAGAACCAAAATATCGCGTACAGAACCACGTAAGAGAGTCGATTTACAATTTAAAATAATTAAAATAATAAAACAGAAAATCGACGTACTAAACATTATAACACATAACAGGGTCAAATAAAGTAAAAGCAGCAGGCTAATAACTAGACACATATACATATCTAATACAAATGCTGATAATAATTAAAAAATAAATAAACAAAACATCAAATAAAGGACAAACTGTGATCTAAAATAAAACATCAAATAGTAGACAAACTATGATCTAAAAATTCTTGGGAGCTATAAAATGCATTTCTCAATAGAAAATGTTTTATTCCAAATTTAAAAAATCTGAAATTTAAATTTCTTATATCTACTGGTAATGCGTTCAAGAATTTTATTCCCCATTTCTGGTTTTTTCAAGTCTAAGATTACAATTATTTAAACAATTTTTGTTTAAACAAATAAAAAAAATATTTGGAAATTATTTTTTTTGTTAAATACATATAAAATTAAGAAAAAATAGTCTGTACTTTAAAATTATAATTTTTGAAAAAACTAAATTGTAAATTGATAAATGTAATCTAATTGTAATAAAAAAAGAGTGTTAACTTTAAAAATTTACTGTCGCCGTCCTAATCAACCGATTTCAATTTTTCAAAAACCATTTGAAAGGTTGAGGGGTCTTTACTATGTGAAAAAATGTTCAAGTATCTAGATCCTTTATTTGAGGCTGTGCAACATTTTGAAAATTCGAAAATTTTATTTTAAATTTTTTTCAAAAAATTATTTTGCGAAATCTATCCAACCGATTTTAATGAAATTTGATGTGTTGTTTTATTATACTCTAAAGTTTTTTTTACCAAAATTAGAATCACCTCGGAGCAATTATCCAAAAAACTCGATTATTTTACCTTTTTTTCATCAATTATTGCTATTTTGCAACATCGGTAATAAATTTAAACATTTTTAACTTAAGTATATTGTGCAAAAGTCAATTGTAAAACTTTTTTCCTCTTCAATATTCTTCCAAAAAGCATAGGTTCCAAGATATAAGTAAAAAACCCAGATAAAATAGGTATTTTTAAAAATTTTTTAAACATTTTTGCAATTTTGAAAATGTTTCCGACCTCGCCCAGATCTAGGGATCTACACTTTTATTATGTGAGTTGTACTAAAGGTAATCCAGAAAAAAATTGCTTGCCCCCTCTCACATCCACCTCAAAACAGATCCGCCCTGATCTAATATACATTTTAAGTAATATAACATTTCAACACAAAACAGTAACTATTATAAAAAGGACGATTATAATTTATTTTGCACTACATGTCAATTGAAAGTGCCGATATTGCAGTGAGTTAAATTTATGCCAGATCCAGTGCTGTCAGTTATCATAGCTTTTAGTTCTGTGGGTTCAATGACTCTGCTGCTATGCTGTAATTGTTTAAGTTTAAAAACAGCCTCTTTTTTCACTCTAGTGGTTCGCCTACAAAATACTATTTAAATATGAATTGCGGATCAACATAAATCAAACAATAATGAGAAAAAAATTGTTTTTTAACTTTTCCACTGAGGTAAGTTGGGTTAAATCGGCCTAGTTTAAAGAAAAAAGTGTTTGTTTTTTAAATCAATTCTAAATTTACATTTCTAATAGTTGTTTTACTTTGACAATTTATTGATGAATAAATAGACCAAGTTCTTCATTAATTAATTCACGAATTTATTGGTAAACAGTGTGGTTTTACACTGCTACAGACTTTGTCAAGTTTTTTGACGCATGAATCAGTTCTACCAATGAATCAAAGAAGCAAATAAATTTCAAAAATGTCACCTCTCCACTCATAATTGTAGTGATACAAAAGCGGTACCGTTTAGACAGTTATATAACATAAATATTATTTTTTGTAAGTAACAAATCAGTAAAAGCAATGTAAAACTAGTACGACGCCACGCAATTATTCCAGTAACATAACCTCATCACTGATCTGAGGGTGGAAATCTGTTGGGTTGGTACTTCCAAACTTCACGAAGAAATTGAAGAAAATTAGAACATGCTCTAATTCGTCAAGAACTTGATGAATAAATTGATGAAGTTATTTGACAGCAGATTTGGTGCATTACACTTGTCCAATTTCTTGATGAAGCGACTTCATGAATTAATTGATCAATAAATTGTCAATGTAAAACAGCTATAAGGCATATCGTGAAGTAAAACGCGCCAGTACCGCCGCACCACCCTGTACAACTCCACCTAATGAGTTAATAAAGGCCGGACACCATACAGAGCGATTGAAAGTGGTTTCCATCTATTAAATCGATATAAAAACGACATTAAACCGTCCCACGCCACATGTCGATTTCGTCCGGATCGGGATTAGAGTTGTTTACTGCGTTTAAATTTTAAACGGCTCCCAAAGCTTTACGAATTACGAAACGGACTCTCAATTAGGACGGTACCTAGCGCGGATCTAGTCCAATAATTAAGAAAAAAATAAGAGATTGCCCTGAACCGACACGCGAAGGTGTAAGTTTTTCAATTGTTGTCGATGTAATTAATAGGACTTTACCAAATATCAACCCACCGGTGTCAATAACATTCGGCACGGCCGACCCACGCTATCGATTCTTTTGTTTGGCCCAGCCTCCGTGATTTCGGGAGTTGCGAGAGGCGAAAATTTTCTATAAACACCGAATACGGGCAAATAGACGGGATATCTTCCCTTTACGTTTAGAAATTCTCGGTTTGCGAAAGCCCAAGCCGCCCGCGCCTACTGGGATTCAGTGACAGTGTCGATAGCGAACAAGTGAATAAGTAAACAGCGTATTTGAGGTTGCCTCTAACCGACTTCCATATGAAGGAAATCTGTGAGGTCGGCTGTAACAATGCTAAGTGCTTCCAAACAAGGGAATGGGGGAAAGTCTTCGAAAGAGGCGACCACTCGAGAAATTAAGTAAAAAAGATACAGTGCCTTCATAAATGTTTACAAGTCATATGACCCTCGAGCTTAGGCAACCCAACATTGCACGGTTTGTAAGATCAAATAAAATCCCCAAACCTCAGTGGAGTGGTTGAAGGGGTTAATGTAATTAAATAAAATTGTTTTTAAAATTGATTGGCCTGAACTGTTGATATTAAACTTTAATACATATAATTTAAATTACATACTTCCGAAACATTATTTTGTTTTTCCGTTGAAATGCTTTTAACTTTACTAAAAGGAGAAAGCTATCAAACTTCACTTGTTAACTAACAAATTGCAATTTTTTTTTGGAAAATCGTTCTATGGATTTTTTTTTTATTAGAAATTTGACAACACTGCGTTGTTCAGCACCATTTAAAATCCAAATACCCAAAATTTCATTGATTTATGCCGTTACATGTTTTTTTATAGAGCTTCAAAGTCACAAAAACTGAAAATTCTTATTTTAGTTTGAAAATATAGGGGCTTTTAGAAATGAATAAAAACAATAAAATACAATTTAAAAGGGTTGAAATATCATGTTAAAAAATAAAAAACAATACAAACTACCATTAACAAGTTAACAGTGCTTTCGTCAAGCTGAATTTATCACTATAGATGCTAAATATTATGTACAATAACATATTAGATTCCACTGCCATAAAAATGGGGGAAGATTGTTTACAGGGTGGTTAATTGTATAATCTTTACGTAAATCAAAGTTTTCCCCTGGTAACTTTTTTCCGTTCGTTTCCACGAGAAAACAGTAAAATACTCTTTCTTTCATCTTCAAAAGACCAACAAAACTAGCCCTCGAGTGTCAAAAAATATTGTTTAGATCAAAAGTTATAAACAGAAGAAGTTTATTTATGACTTTTGAATTAAACATTTATAAACTGCGGTATTATTACCAGAACGTTTTGGCATTCCTTATCATCGTCTAATAACTCACACGAAATCTGAAATCGGTAAGTTTACAAGTTTATGGCTTTATAGACAAATTAACTAATTATTAGTCTGGACGATTCCGAGCATCTTCCACAATCGCACTGATTTTTTTCATGGTAAATTTCATAATAATACATTGAAATCTATAATTTTTTTTAATTTCAAATTTGCAACCTGGATTTTTTTTTATTTTTTAGCCTTAGCTGCAAAATGAAATATACGACGCACGCGCATATTCGCTCATCTGATTACAAGCTTCCATAATTCGAGCACACAGTTCTTGAAGATTAGGTGATCGATTCTTATACATAACGTTTTTCAGATGTCCCCAAAGAAAAAATCTGCTGGTGTAAGATCAGGTGTTCTTAGTGGCCAATTAATTAAATTAGAGACTTATCCATCTGCTAGGAAACTGTTGAAGCCATTCTGTCACAGACGTTAGATATCTTTCGCGTACTTGGATATCAAATAACTTCATTTGATTTTTTAAAATGTATTTGCATTAGCTTAACACTTATATTACCCTGGTTAATTGTAATTTAGAACAAACAACGACCTTGTCTTATCAGATACATCGATAATAAATGTATTATCGATTTTTTTCCAGAAAAATGACAACATGTGATAGGCATATCGTATAGTACTTATAAAGATACCAAACACATTTCACATAATTTACAATCCTCTATAATTAAAGTGAACATAGATGCTAAGATTAAATTTATCGTTATTATTACCATCATCCCCTTGGGATAAACGTAAAACTATTTTTAATACAGCCATCACCTAATTTTCCGATTTTCTGTACCACACGACGAAGATTAGGAGCCTTTGCAGATACCTATAGGCATAAAAGTTGCTTGAAGATTAAGACAGATTACCGAAAGCATGTATAAATATTGGTTTCTTACTCCTGTGATAAAATATTTCGAAGATATGCCCCCAAAATAGACGTCCTTCTTGTATTTATGTCACAACAAATTCGTAGTGGCTCGTACAGCAAATAACTGGGATTCTTACGAGACTATAAATAGTTGAAATTAAGATATATCTCATATAAACACATATCAGGCAATTTCTTTGAGATAAAATTGATCGATCGATCATTGTTTTTGTTTTCTGGACTTGGGCACGTAATTTTTTTAAGACGCACTTTGAACTTTTCATCAAAACTTATTTTTAAATCTTTAAATAAATTGATAACGCTATTAGAGACTGATTAAACAAAAACGTACATACGAATAGACCTTGTTAGCTCGACAAAAACGTAAAACTTCCTTGGATTAAGGTCTGGATGATTTACAGGCTTGTGGAGTGGTATAATCTTGTAATTATTTCAATTTACGTGCGACTAAGACAAGGAAGCCTTCACAGTGTCTTCTAATTCCCTCCACCAAGTACAAAGGTACATATTTCCGGTTAAAACTTCTCGAGTGTCGAAAACAAGTCGAAGATCTCGTGACCCTCGCTCGAATTCGTTTCCTTGCCGTTCGGATCCTTAAGAAAGTGTGTCAGGAGTAGTTCTGAAAAAGCAGGGGGTCCTTGGTAGTCTTTTTTAGACGCGTTCGATAATGAGAGCCGCCAATTGATCAACGACTGGGAAAAAATTCGGATTCAATAACAGCGACTTAAAAGGGCAAAATCCTTACTCGAAGAAAGGCTGTTTACGCTTTTGTTTGTGCGTGGTGTTGAAGGAAGAACGGACAGGGCCGTCTCTATGGAGATTTAGAATCAACGCGTGTGCACAAAATTGTAAAAAATGTGTATGTAATAGAGTGGTAAATACACTTTTTGATGACTGTGCATATCACTGTATGTATATTGTGACAAGTATTCGTTTATTTAATGGAAAAGGGGGGAGTGGAATTGCGTAATTTTGTATATTCTTAAATCTACCTATAAAAAAAGGGTAAATATCAGAACAGACAGATGCAAAAAAGAACCAAAATTAGACGGGTCAAGACATCGACTAATAAAAAATGAAAGAAAAAGAAATAATTTTTAGATGATCTTCAAAAGGTTTGAACTTGGCGAAATATGGTCGTAGAGCATTGAAGAAAGAACCAAATTGAAACTTAAAGTTTCTAATTTCATGATGTGAAAGTCAACAATTTATTTTGTATTACATGTAAATTGAAAGTGCCATTTCGCGTTCTAGATACAAAAATAACAATTTTGCCACTTAAAAAACAGAATTATGTCAACATTTCATAACAATTTTCGAAAAATTTTGTACATGTCGTTCGACAAACCTTTGCACTTTCCCACTAGCCCAGTAATACCTCCGAATTTTTTATAACTGCATCGATTTTTCTCGAAATTTAGAATTAAGCTCATCCTACCCCCCACTTCAAAACTTATATATGCGCTAGGTGTGCTTTTTGTTTTTAACGGGTGAAAACCGCCTCTTATTGGAAAAAAAAAGAAAAAATACAAATTTAAGCATTTTATGTAATCAAATCTTTTTTATGTGTGCAGTATGAGTAATTTCATGTGATATCTAACATGAAACTTAATGTACCTGACCCAAATTTTCAACTTGAAACGTTTTAATCATGCATTTTTATCAAATTAAAATTGATTTCTTTAAAAAATCGATTGCAATTTTTCAACCCTTGAAAAATACCCCTTCTTTCGAAATTAAAATGAAAAAATAATATTGAAAGTAGAAACATTTTAAATGTGCATTCGTATTAAATAAACATTTATTCCCTTATTATAATATAGTAGTTATAATATAGTATAGTAGTAGTATATATACACATACTAAATTACGTATATATGCAAAAAAGATCTAAATGCTTCAAAATTCTTGTTTGACCTAAATTTTCCTAAAATTATCACCTATACACGTGTTTATTTTTTTGACGATAACTTTCTTACTTTTTAAGATTTTTAATCGCGCAAAGGCTCATTTTGCAGGGAATTGTAAGGGCTATGTGAACTGTTGAGTTGATCTTTTTTAAGCCTTTCATTTTTAAGTTTGAAGGGTTTACAGGGCTCGAAAAGGGTGGTTCTCTCATTCATATGATAACTTGAAATGGTGATATCTCGATTACTATTAATTTTAGAGGAATAAAAAATAAAGCAAAATCTTCAGCAAAAATTAAGCTAAATATTTTTACTCTTGTAGTTTTTTCGTACACCTTTTAATTTTTAAGTTACAACGTAAAAATCGATTTTTTTTCAGAAATTTGAAAAATTAACATTTTTCAAAAATTAAGTTTTTTTCGAAATCATGCTTTGTAAATGAGCCAAAGACCCAGAACACATTCTTAGAACATAAATGAAGAAATCTGTAAATGGATTGCATTTAATTTTAATTCTGACGCCAAAGGCACTGATTTGTTTATTAATTTTTTCTTAAAAAAAATTAGACTATCATGTTATTTCGATCATATTTCCGTTAATTTTGATTCTAGAGACTTTTAAAACAGCTCATTTTAAAGGTTTTTCCAAAGTACTTTAAAAAAGGTGCAAATAGTTTTTCCTAATATTTATGGATTTGGCGTTATTTAACGTTAACTGGTTCCAATTTAGTTTTTAGCTAACATATAATAATGTTTAAAAATCCATAACTCGGTTTATATTACAATTAGAGAAAAACAATATAATGCCATTGATTTGTTTTTTTATTACCTTTCTTTGTGTTCATTACAACTTTTTCGTTAAATCCAATGGTTTCAGAGTTATTTGCAAAAAACCGTCCGAAAACAAGCACTTTTTCAGTAAAAAATCGAATGACGAATTACTCGGAAAGTATTGGATTATCCAAAAAACTTTATATAACATTTGTTACTTAAAATTGACTCCTCTATCGATTCCTGTGGTTATTTTGGGCGTAAAAATTTCCACCCCCAAGAAGGGGTGGTAACCACCCCCAAGGCAAAAGCACACTTCGGCACTATATAAGTTTTGTTCCTTGAAACATTCCCCACATTCAGTCAAAATTTCACGTCAATCGGTTCAGTTATAAAGAATTCGGAGGTAAAAACCCTGAGTAACTGGACTATACTGGTCTCCTTGTGTACGGGCCCCCCAAAAGCCTCAAGACCGGCTCTGCCGCGGCAATAAGGTAGTAGAAACTGGCGCCAACCTAGCTGCACAGAGTATAATTTTTACTTCCCTATATGGCGTACCTGTTTGGAACCTTGATAACAATTTTATCGTAATTGCTGAGGTCGCTGGGATCTCTTCTGGCTGCGGCTCGAGTGAAAAAAAAATGAATTTCAATGTCAGGACCGCGCCGTGTGAGTAATCGTTCTCGCAGATCTAGCGAGTCAGAAGACAGCGGACTGTCGATAAGCCAAGCAAGATAAGAGCTGATCGGGACACCAGATTCAGTGTCTCACGCCGTGTTCTGTTGAAATATCAACATTTTTGGAAGTTTCTCTTATAAGTTACACGAAAAATACACTTTTACAATATAAGTAATCCTACCTTTCCAAATTCTCAATGTCGTTTCGCGTTTGTTTTGGTAAACACCAAAACCTACTCCGCGTTTTCGTAAAAAACATTTCACAATTTGTCGTATGAAATGTCTACTATTGAAACTCGACACCTGTGTACATATTAGATTATCCGAATCGAATTTGCATATATTAAAACGTTTCTAACGACCTTGGGAGATATATTAGACCACGGAGATAATAAATACCATCACGCCTCTGTCATATTAAAATTTATAAACACATAAACGCAGCTACACAGACGATTTTAAAAAAAATCGAACTCTTACTCGGTTCCTATGGCATTTCATACAAACTCCAGCCTTGGGATTGTATTTTTGCTCACTTAAAGCGAAAGGGTCCTAGATTAGACCCTTGCGGTGGCCCTAAAACGCCCACAAACCTTTATTGTTCCGTTAGGGTCGTCCTAAAACAAAAACCGAGACTTCCGGGCTAATCCTAGTTACCCACGAACGCCCCTCTTCATTTGTTTTTTATTCCAAAGCCGTAAAGCCTGTTGACATGTCAGGGTATTTATTTGTGGATTAATAGTAAGTGTTAGAGATAATTTTTACGAGTATAGGCTCATAAAAGTCTTTCGTTTATTAGTTTAGTATTCGTCACCTCTTTTATTAACAGGGTCATTAACGTTATTGTTTTCGAATGTCGGATATTAAAATAGAATTTAATTTTCAACCGTATTATTGTTATAGCGGCGTAGATATTAGGATTAGATAGGTTTATATCAACAAACCGTACAAGCAATTTCAAGTCTCTGTATCTCAGAGTAATTTCAAAAATAAATATACTTATGATAAGTTACAAGTGGCTCTTGGAAACAAAACAACGTCGCTGTTTGTTGCTCCTATCGAACGTCTACCTCCAGTTTTTTGACGCTGAAGAAAACAGCGTTAAAAAACTACTTGTTATGATTTATTAGTAAAATTGCGATGCTAAAGTCATTCACATTTATTAATAAAATATTTTAAGTAAATAAATAAAATATTTATTTACTTAACTACTAGTAGGTACTTGTGTAGGATTTCCGTAACCTAGTAACCTGGCATGTCTTTGTTTATTGATAAAATAACAGTTAAGTTTCATTTTTGTGAGTCGAATTGATTCTATGTTACATATTAATTATAAAAATGAGTCTTGCTACTGAAAACAATTTAGAAAATTGCTCTGAATACATTTCAAATGCCATTCGAGAAGCACCTTCGAGCGTGCTTCTTTTAAAATCCAAAGAAAAATACGAGAAGGTGTATGAAATATTTTGTAAGTGGGGTGTTGACAAAAAACGCACTAAGTGCTGATGAAAGTGTAATGCTAGCGTATTTTTTTGAGAAGGTACGTTATTTTTTATACGTACTTCAGTGTTTTTCGTACAATATCTTTCGTTATTTTACGCAAAATCTCTTAAGGCATTCAGTTTATGGTCTACGTATTCCATGTTGAAAAGTACTGTTACAGAGTACACAGAAGCATTTTGGCTACCAATTTTTTAGGATGGAATGGATTGACGTGAAATTTGAACTGTAGCTAGGAAATAGCCCAAGAGACAGAAGTTATATAGTGCCGATGTGTGCTTTTACCCTAGGGGTGGATGTCATCCCTTCTGGAGGGTGGGAATTTTTTTATTAAAAATAACCTCACGATTCGATAGAGGGACGAATTCTAACCGAAAAATGTTCTATAAGAATTTTTTTGTACAGTAAATACTTTTTGAGTTATTTGCGCCTAAGTATGTTCGTTTTTAGCCCGAAACATGCATGCTTTTGAGCCATTTTTCGCGAATCTCAAAAACTACACGTTTTATCAAAAAAATGACCATAAGGAAAAATGGAGGTAATTAAATAGCAAAGATATTGCTTTTTTTTAGATAGAACCGGAGTTGTGACTCCCAGAAGTTGAAGTCAATTTCGAAGATAGCGATAATCGAAACGTTCAACGTCCTGTAGCGGAAAAATTAAAGGTTTTTCGAGGAAAACTTATATAACACCTATTAAAGTTCTTGAAAAGACCTTTAAATTGAGTGGTGGTAGAAGTCGTTAGCATGAAAACTAATGAAGTTACACTCAAAATAAAATGATTGTCTTGATTTTTTGAGAAAAAAAATCGGTATTAAAATTAATGACTTGACGAAAAAAAAATTAAACGTATTCCTTCTGCTATTTACTTTATTTGTGTATTAACAGTAGGTTCTGGGAATTTAAACGATTTTAGAAGCCTAAATTTAAAAAAATATTTCATTTACTTTTGAATAAAATGTTCCAATTTTTCAAAATATTTCAATAACTAACAAAGTTATAAAAAAATTATAGAATAAGAAATTGTAGGTTTTTTCTTACTGAACAATTTGCTTTTTTAAAATTTTTTTAGGACAAAATTTGACCGAGTTATGAGCGTTAGAAGCTCAAACTAAGCTCCAAGACTGCATTTCCTGATCCCTTTTAGCTTAAAAATCTAAAAAACGGAGGGCTCAAAAAAACTGCAAATAACAGAACTTAAAGTGCTTTGAATTCCCTACAAAATGGTTTTTTGAGTAAATTTATAACTTTAAAATTAAAAAAGTTATGGTAAAAAAATGTGCACATTTTTTCGGTAAAATTTTCGGAGCGGGTAAATTACCATCATATTTGTGTATTTTGGAGCACTTGTGAACTGATTTGAGGAAATATTTTAATAATATACATACACACAAGAATCCGAGTTCACATGTATATGTATGTGTAGATTCGGAATTTTTTCATAAGGGGTAGGGTTATTTATGAGGGTAGGTCATCCATAAGGATTTTTTGGGTTGTGGAAAGATGCAATATATCATAGATCATTTGAAAACCAATAAAAAGTTTACAGGTTTACAACATTACTTAGATAAAGTACATAGGTACTCTACATGCAATGCAGTGCTTTCATAAATTCAAATCAGTCGACTTTTTGCGGTAACTTTAAAAAGTTTATAATTCAACATATGCATACCATTAAAACATCTCAAGCTTTCAATAATATTTTATTATAAGGGATGGTTTTAAGGGTAGCAACTTTGTAATGAGTCGTAAACTTTCTAATGAGTAACAAAAGAAATGCAATTACTGCATTTGTATTATTATTGCAATGTATTATACATTGTGAATGCACCAAAAGATTATTTTGAACTGTTAAAAACTTTTTTCTATTTTTTTGCCATAGAAGGGTAGTTTTAAAGGATTTTTAAGGGTTGAAAAGGAATTAAATTTCGTAAGTTATATTAAAAAACATGGAAGGAATTTTATCCAACATATTTGAACATGAATTGAATCCTTAAAATACGTAAATTTGCCATTTTCGCATTTCGTACAAGGGTAGTTTTCACCCCCAATTAGAAAAAAACACACATCTAGACAATATAACTTTTGAAGTGCGGGGTCAGATGAGCTTGTATGCAAATTTTCAGGAAAATCCATGCTATCCGAAAAAATTGGAAGCAAATGAACGAAAATATGGATATATCTCAATATAAAAAGCTCCTGGATTTTTTAAAATGTCAAAACGACACATACGAAGTAAAGAAATCAAAAGTCTTGACTATGGAAAACATTACTATGTTTTTAAAAGAGGCTACAGCCGTTAAATTCTTATCAATGAAAGAATATTCATATACAGAGTGAGTCAGTTTTTTGTAGACAAACGTTAATAAGAGATAGAACACATGTTTTTAAAAAGAAAAGTTTCTATAAACATATGTCGTAGAAGGCTTCGTTTCCGAGATACAGGGTGTTGAATATAATTTTTTTTTTTTCTAGAATTTTCATTATATCTTATAAACGAATTCTCAGATTTTTTTCATGTTTGGAGGATAATACCTATTAATTAAGGGGCATAAAACAAGCGCTAAGAATGTTCAAAAACTTGCACAGTGACGGAGTGGAGGCGGTGCTCAACCCCTTTCTTAAACAGAACTTCTACGCCAATGATGAATTAAAAAAAAACTGTATAGTGTTTTGAAATCTCTCAAAAATATTAGGTATTGAATTATTTTATTGCCACAAATTGATTGTACATTTTAAAAACATTTAAAATTACTTAAAAACCAGTGGCGTGCGATTTTTTTTTCAAAAAAGGTCCCACACTCCCCCAATAACTACGCCAATGGAGTGTATTTTGGAATAAGTTAACCATGAAAAAATTGTCCCTACTAAAAATTGTCATCCCCCAAATTTTATCACTTAATCTTTTATGCCAGTGAAGTTTCAGGAAAAATAATATAAATATTTGAGAAACTTTTAACACCCTGTATCTCCGTAAGGAAGCGTCTTATCAAAAATTTTTAAAGCGCAAAACTTGATCATTTTCATCGGTAGTATACGCCATTATCACCGGCAACGTCGCCATTTTCAACAGTAACAAAAGGCAATCGTAACTCAGAGGCGCCTATCGATTTTCGTGCGCCCCCCTCGCCCCGCGCGAATTGGATACTCCAGTCAAGGTGGCTGTGCGAGATCCAGAGCGCCTTAAAAGGAAACGCAGATCAGTGAAAGTGCCAGCGCCAGAGTCCATGGCCAACTCGACCTCTCGACCGCAGTTGACTGTTTCGAAACGGCGACAACTGCCGGCCGGGCAACCCCTCGATTGTTTCATACCGCGGTTTCTTGATTTTTGCGTAGGGAATTTCGAAGGGAGCGAATCTGGAGAACTAGGCGGCCATTGCCGTAGTTTTATACTAAAATAACGGCGCTTTCGCGTATTTTTTTCCTAGATCCCATAAATGTCCAAAGGCTTTGGACTTCTAGGCCGTTGGTCTGCATAAAAAATTCCATCGGCTGATAATTCCTATAAGTCACGTCTCCGTCCGGTTAGAGGTCGATGGTTCCTTGGCCGGCTATGATTAATAGCTGTGTAATTGATTAGGGCTTGTTATGGTAATTTATTATCGGGCTAAGAGAGGTTATGTTAATTATACCGCTTCTGAATTTGGAATATCTGTTTCAAGGAAAAACCAGCCGAGGAAGTTGCCTGCTGTCGACATTCCGTCGTGGTTTTAAATTAAGTGAAGAAGATGTCCAATTAGTCGCTTGATATACGGGATGGTTGAAATTATAACATCTTATAGTCCAGGCGCTAGAGCGATCAAGGCGTTTGTATTTGAAGTCATCTGTTTTGTTGCACAGAAAAATCCCAAATATTATGTAGAATAAGAATCCGAGTTTGCCTATTCCAAAAAACTATTGCTAAATTCAGGGGAACAACAAACACACAAAAAGAACGAAAAATGACCCGTTTTTCGACATATTTTTCCCTGTAACATTGAAAGTAAGCCCTAAATCAAAAAAGTCATTCTTTATTTTTTGTTTATTTGACGATTTTCTATAAAGTTACAGCAAATGCGAATCAAAAAGTTGAATTTTGCATTAACAATGGGCGAAAAATAGTAGAAAATCATATCATATTTGGAGCAATTTTTAAAATACGTAAATATTTATAAATATTGATGGAACTTTGTGAACAGATAGTTAAACATATGTCAATTCTATCCTAAAAATTTGGCAACGATCTATGGCGTGGTTTTCGATTGACAGGATTATTAATTAGGAAAATTTCGAAAAGTTTATCGCATACTCTGGATTTAAATTAAGGTTTAGAAGGGCATACGATTTTTTAGAGATACTTGTTGTCATAATAAATAATGATCAATACTAAAGATACATATTTTTACACTTTTATAACCATTTATAATTTTTTTTTTAATTTTTCAACGTTTTACTCTATAAACAATTATTTATTGCCAAGTAGTTCAGTATACAACGGAAAAAATAGGGTATTACCTCTATGCACTATATCTTTAAAATTGATCGTTTTAAAGTTATAATCAATTGCTAAAAATGCGAAAATGACGATTTCGGGTTAAAAATTGTTAAATTTGATGTTGCCAGGTACCTAAATTAAAGTTTAAACATCCCCCTACAAGATGCTGAAGAGTTTTTGGGACTCGCATTATTCTAAAGCCTTGTTAGACCTAACAATTTTAGAGCCATAGTCCATAGGAACTTTTTTGTTTATAACGTGCCAAAAACCATAAAAAAATATTTCGAGTGAGAAAACCAATTTTTACAATTTGTTTAAAAAAAGTTTGTTTAAACAAATGTGCACCAGATTTCCGGCCGGCATCATCTTAATTCATGTTAAGGAACATCTCACGAATCTGAATATGCAAAAAAATCGAGTCGGAAAATTTTTCCCACGAATGCGAGGTTTTCGCCTTGTCTAAAAGAACTATCATCACTGTCGACTTCCTCTATTTGGACATGTGCGTGTGTGTGTTTGTGTGTGTATCACGCCTCGGAAACTATCGGAAATTAAGCCATTTACACGATCCGACAATTTTCACTGAATAATACAATTCGTTTTTGCACGATAACTTTTTTAATTTTTAATATTTTTCATCGCTCCAAAAAGCAATTTGCAGGGAATTGCAAGAGCTACAAATCAACCACTACAGATGAAAGGTCTTGAACTCTTCGTTTTCGAGATTTTTAGGTTTTAAGTGCTCAAAGAAGGTGGTCCTTACACGTAAATGCAAACTAAAAAACGTAATATCTCAGTTAATTTTGCTCTACAGAAAAATTGAAAGAGAGCAAAAATATTATAAAAAAGACCTTTAATTTTGAACTCTTGCATTTTTTACGTATCTTGTTTAGTTTTTGAGTTATTTCAAATTTTCATTATTTCAAACTTTTTTAAAATTTAGGCATTCTAAACCGGTCAAACTTGCAGAGCATATTATTAGTACCTAAATAAAGTCAACTGTACCTGGATTACGCTTATTTTCTATTTTTATGGTTCAGCCATAGATGTTATTGTTGATTTTTTCTCCGAAAAAATGAGATGACCATTTTATTTTCATCACAACTCCGCCAGTTTTTGAGCTACGAAATTTTTTCAAAAAGCAAGGTCTTTCCAAGCACTTTAAAAAAGGTTATATTCATTTTCTTCGAAAAATTAGTTCCTTCGCGGTCTTTCTTTTACGGTAAAAGGTTCAATTTTACTTTCCGTAAAATAAACAATCACATTTAGAGAGTGATAACTCGGTTATTACATCTGCGGTAATCAACAAACAATTAATCGATTCGTTATTTAAAAACTTTATTTTTGCTTTATATGGTTTTTTCGATAAAACGCAAGTTTTTAGAGTTATTTATCAAAAATGGTTGAAAAACATGCAATTTTTTAGATGAAAAATCAACATTTTCAATCGCAAATAACTCGGAAAATATTAATTTTTGGAAAAACGTTATTTTTAAATTTTTAGGGTAGAATTGACATATATTTTACTATTTGTTCACAAAAGTTCCATCAATATTTATAAATATTTACTTATTTTAAAAATTGCTCCAAATATACATTTGATTTTTTACTATTTTTCGCCCATTGTTAATGCAAAAGTCAACTTTTTTTGATTCGCAGTTGTTGTAACATTATAGAAAATCGTCAAATAAACAAAAAATAAACAATGACTTTTTTATTTAGGGCTTACAATTCATTGTTACAGGGTAAAATATGTCGAAAAACGAGTAATTTTCCGTTCTTTTTGTATGTTTGTTGTTCCCCTGAATTTAGCAATGGTTTTTTGGAATAGGCAAACTGGGATTCTTATTCTACATAATATTTGGGACGTTTCTGTACAACAAAACAGATGACTTCAAACACAAACGCCAAAGCCTACTTTTACTACTCTATCGCCTGGACTATTAGTTGTTGCAAGAAATTTGACACCAGATATAATTATTTAGTTTTTATTTCCTAGGGCACTATTTAGTTTCGAATTTCATCATTGCCTATTCCAGCCTTTTATCTGATAGCACAAGCAACTTTTGTTGCATAAAAAGTTATACTGACGACAAAAGTTCTGCTTGAAAATAAGTCTACATTTTTAAATACTTTAAGTTAACTCATTTGGTTTCGCTTGCAACTGTTTCAAGAACAGCTGATCCTTTCCGCCAATTTCGTCCACAGATCCATGCGCACCTCATCGCACTGACCCTTGACAACTTTTTGCGTATTGCGCCGCCCAAATCAGCGTCCTACAAAAATAGCATCGCCTGCTGAAACAAACGAGATCGCCGAGCGCTCTCTTTTATCTCGTCCACAGCAGTCTGGACCGCCGAAATCGAAATAGCGAATTTTACGGTCTCGGCGATCTGAGTCATGACCCACTGCGATCCCACTGACGCCAGACTAAATATGCAGCGAGCATCACTTGTTCCATTGCACTTGCGAGCGCAACAATAAACAATGGGCGGCGATAAACAAATGCCAGCGCGAGGCTCTCGAAGTACAGGACGGGAAACGTGCGTCAAGAAATCACAGCGTTCTTGATTGAAAGCCGTAGCAAAAGTAAGTTAATTTTGTAGTTGTCGTGGAATGTGATTGGTTGTATCATTTTCGTTATCCCGACCATGTTAAGGGAATCGTACACCCTCACGCTTGTATCGGGTTTGGCGAGGGTTCAAGGAATCTCCATTTTCGTCTGCGGTGCTGGAAGGTTACTAGCCTACTCGACCGCTAGCCCAGTAAATGAAATTTGTAATACATGTAAATCAAAAGGTAATTCGTTTCAGATTGAAACTTGGTCTAACCGTTAGTTTTTGCAAAAATAAATATTTCCCAAAAAGTATCGGTTTAAAACAACAAGATCATTGTTTAAACAATGATTATAATGTAAAAATTATCAAAAATGGGGTTTTTAGCTGTATTAGAAAGCGCTCTGCAACAGGAGTTTTTGCTTTTGTTTATACTTATAGGTTTCCAAAAAACGCTACATTTGGGACCTGCTAAATTAAAATCCATTAACAATTTGTTTAAATAATTGCAAAAACCACCAAAATTTGAATTTGCTGTAAATAGAAGCAAAGAGCATAAATCGTCTCTAAACTGCATTAAAAGTTGTATTTTGTTATGCTCAAGAAACCCTGAAAATTTGGTAAAAAAATATTTATTTGTTTACGAGTTTTTGCATTTGTTTATTAGAAATAGCATTTTTTCGATTGCAAAAACGCGGTTGTCAGCGTTATAATAAAGGGCCTTATGAGGGCTCATTTGTTTCGTCTTGACTTATATTTTCAAGATATGAAATAAGAAATTGCAATTTCATAGGCTAACCTCCTCAAAACGGCGTATAAATAAATAGTGTAATTTGTTTATAAGGTTTTTCGTTAATAACTTTGCGAAGAATGAATATTTTTTAAAGCCGCTTTGATAATCCTGATAATTTTTCATGAATTTGAAAAAAAATATTCTAGAACCATTTTTAGCCGAGATAGCGTTTTTTTTTTTTAATTCATAACTTGTTTATTTATAAACATTAAGACTTGAAATTTCGGGAATATATCAATCAACCCTTAAACTTCATAATAACGGTTAAAGATATCGAAAAAAAAATGCATTTTATAGTAATTTTTAACCCTTTAAAAAACGTCCTCGAATACATTTTTACACCTGGTGGGGGAAATAAGACAAAAACGTTCCGAGGCATCAAATCTTAACTGCCCGAAAATTTTGCGATATCTCCGGTAATTGTGGACGAATTTTAACGTTTTTTTTTTAATCTGGGGTAGCGCATTAATTTTATAAAAAAAAAATTTCACATTTTTCGAGAAATAAATTTTCATAATGGTACCAATAAACAATTTTCTTAAAAAACGATATTTTTATGTAAGAAAATTCAGGAAATAGCATATTTTTTATATATAAAGTTTATCTTGCTTCATACGACGAGCCGCCACTGAATCACTGTCTTTAGCGCGCTCGACAAGGGCATAAAGTTTACGAGTGTATGGTGTATGGCGTCCTTAACGTGCCTGTATGGAAGCTAAAGCTTCCATACAGGGCTTCCTAAAGGAGCCTCTATGGAAGCTTTAGAGCTTGACTTGAAATTTACCTCCTTGGCTGGGTTGTGTATGGTACCTTCAGAAGCTGGTATCCCTTAAGACGTTCACCGCAGGGTAAACAACCCTGGGTGGAATATGCTACATGGGCAATGGGAGCGTTTAGTTTTTTTTTAATTTTTAGACAGAGATTTGAACTTTTGTGCGATCTATTGAAATTTTTGTATTAATTTACAATAAATGGAATGTAACAGTTTGCATAAGATTCAGTGTAGGATTAATTTGAAGAGTACTCCTGATACTGGCCATGATCCGACACTGGTTGTTGAACCGCATCGTCCTTGGGTTGACGTTCGATCACTCTCGACGATGGCTCCGCAAGGGGTTTTGTAATGAAGTCCGCGCTAATTGTAAGATTGGATTCCTCTGTGGATTGTGGACGTTTCCAAAGGGTTCTGGCGCTGAAAATTATTTTGGTTAAAGAGCATCCGAAGACCTTTTGTACTTCAATTTTTTCAACTTATTAGATTATGCCGAAAACATGTGTGAAATCATTCTGCATAATATTACGACACTTTATAGACATTTAGTTGTTAATATAAAGACACCAATCTATGGCGTCTGTCTTTAGGACCACGTAAAATTATTTAGAAAGCGTAATTACTGATATTTGGATCTGCCTACGCAGAGCGACGATTTTCATTCATATTAGTTGTCGAATTAGCAGTACAATTGTGTGCAGAACCGACAAACCGAATTTAAATATTAATGATTGACGTAAAGGAAGCTTATATCGCAAATTATGACGATAGCGTTTTATTAAATTGGCTGTCGGTGTAATGTTTAAGTAGGACAGTGACGACAAGGTACGGCAAAAAAATAATCGGTAATTTTTTTTTTGGTTAAAAGTCGGTGCAATTCTTAATTAACCGAAAAAATACTTTTATATGTTTTTTTTTCTACTAAACTCGATAAAATTACCTTGGAATATAAATTACAATGAAAATTTCACAGCATTTTTATCTTGTTCAAGATTTTAATTAGACTTTGTCTCTAATTTTCACATTTTCTCCCCTTCATATTGAAAGCGTAATCTTCCACTATAGACCAGGCGGGATCTGTTTTGGTGTAGATGTTTTATATAGTATCGCTAATTTTTGCTTTAATGGCTCCGAAATAATATAACAAAACTAGTACAGTCATTGAAGCTGAAAATCAGCTGTAACCTCCGAATTCTTTGAAACTGCATGGATTTGCATGAAAATTTAGAATAAGGAATAAATATATCTCAGCTTCGTAGTCTTTTTTAATTAATCTAGTTTTTTAAAAACATTACAAAAAATCATCTGTTGCGGATAATTTATTGTTGATAACAATGTACATTGAATTTAGGAAAAATGTATATGTTTGAAATCAATTTCGTTTTTATCAAGTCTTTCAAATGTATTCCCTCCTTGCTGTCAGCTGATTGCGACGTTGCTACATTAATCCTCAAGTCAGACAGAAATGCAATTAAAGGTTTCTCTTTCTAATCAATACAGCTGTTCTATGTTCAAAACTTACATTAGTTTTACATAAAAAATAAGATAATACTGTACTATATAAGTATGGAAAAGTTTTGTTTCACAATTTCTAAATTTTTTTCTGTTATGGGCAAAAAAGAACCGCACCGTCCATCTTCGCCACATAAACCTATACAGGGTGTTAAAAAAAGATTGTAAAATATTTAAGGAGGTATTAGTATGAACCAAAATAAGCAGAAAAGGCTCAATAAACATGGGTCCGCAAAGTAACGGTTGCGGAGATATGGAATGTTTTATGTTTTTTTAGCCCCTTGTTTTATTTTGCAAAAACGTTGTGTATTTTCTTATAATAGTTGGTTGATGTTTAGTGAAATAAACAGTACGTATTTGACAGTTGTTCTCAGTGCACAAGTTTTCTTTCGCTATGGCTGGTTACTCTAACGCAGAATTAACAGACATGCATTTCATGTATGGTCGTGCTAATGGGAACGCCACCGAAGCGCGACGTCTTTATGTTGACGCTTATCCAAATCGCCAGATTCCTTCACAACGCATGTTTGGAAGAATTCACCAAAGATTGCGTGATACCGGTTCCTTGAGCAAACAGTGCCATTTATCCGGAAGACCAAGGTCGGTATCCACTCCTAGAGCAGAAGAAGAAATTCTAGCACTGGTAGAGCAGAATCCAGGTACGAGTGTGCGGAGAATATCAGCCGAGGTAGGAATTAGTGGTCCTCTTGTTTGGAGAATCCTTCACGAGCAACTGCTTTATCCATACCATGTGCAACGAGTACAGGCCTTAAATCCAATAAATGATCATCAAGCACGTTTGGTTTTTTGCCGCTGGTTTCTACGTCATGATGCTGAAGACCCTCGTTTTCTTGCAAACATTCTTTTTACTGATGAGGCCGGGTTCACAAGAAATGGAGTGTTTAATTTTCACAATACGCATATTTGGGCCGACGAAAATCCTCATGCTCTAATAGAATCTGGACATCAGGCACGTTTTTCATTAAACATTTGGATGGGTATTGTAGGTGACAGGTTTCTAGGTCCTGTTGTTTTACCAAACCGATTAACAGGCGCTGCTTACCTCAACTTTCTGCAGAACACACTGTATGAGTTTTTGGAAGACATTCCTTTGAATCAGAGGCAACAAATGTGGTTCCAGCATGATGGTGCTCCAGCTCATTTTTCCATGGCCGTTAGAGAGCATTTACACCAAACTTTTCCACATAGATGGGTAGGAAGGGCCGGACCTGTTTTATGGCCTCCAAGATCGCCTGATCTGAACCCTCTAGATTTCTTTGTTTGGGGATATTTGAAGACATTAGTGTATGGTACTCCTGTAAATAGCCTGGAAGAGCTGCAGCTACGGATTAATCAAAAGTGTCAAGAAATCCAAACCAAGGAGGGTGTTTTCGAAAGAGTTCGAATATCGTTGAGACGAAGATGTCGTGCCTGCTTGGAAATGGACGGAGGGCACTTTGAACATCTTCTGTAATTTTGTTTTTTGTTTGTTAATAGCTTCCTTTGTCGGTTTATTCCTAATAAAATAAAATGTTTGAAAAACGAATAGTGGTCCATATCTCCGCAACCGTTGCTTTGCGGACCCATGTTTATTAAGACTTTTCTGCTTATTTTGGTTCATACTATTACCTCCTGAAATATTTTACACTCTTTTTTTAACACCCTGTATTAAAATGAACAACTTTCAACAACAATAACTCAAAATCTAAATTCAAAAAAAATTTCAAAAAAATATTACGCACTGGCTAATACGCTATATAAATTTCAAGTACATCTGTGCATTTGAGTAAACCCGATATACCTCCTTAAAAAAATCGCAAAAATATTGTAATCTTTCACTTTTTTTTTTGTTGTTTTTGCTATATTTGCAATAGTTATGTTGTATTTTTTATTTGAAAATAGGTATATCATGTGTAAAATTTTATTATGAATCTTTTTTCTTTTCAATTTTTCGCTAAAATGAATAGTTTTTGAACTGTGTTGAAAAAAAGAGAGAAAAATTGGAATTTTTTCCAATTTTTTCACTATTTGTTTAATAATAAGTTTAGCACACGTTTTGAAGAGCGCGCATAGTGAAATTATGTTTTGTCATATGATTTTAGAAATGTTAAAGCAAAAATTACATACATGGGTGTTTTGAAACAGGCCTGGTCTGTTAATTATTCGACAGTTAAAGACCCTATTCTACCAAAAACGATCAAAGGCGTGACTAACGAAAACAATTACAAAAGCAGATTAGTTTTCTGTTTACTTTTCTCGGAACCATCGACTCGCTTGCACCTTATCGGCATTTACCGTTAAAACAATTGCTCAAATCAATTGCAAATTGGTTAATTCGACAGGAAGTAGGTACGTAAGTATCGTGTCCTATTCCCGTCTTACCTATTTCCTGGTGTATCGGTAAAAACTCGAGGCGTGTCGAACAGGTCAATAAAAGCGAAACAATCGCTAATATGTCACGTAAAAAACTGCTTTAGATGCAGATCTCTGCTTCACCTTCGTTTTCTTCACGATCAGTACGCGGCGTCCCAAAAAAAGCGGAAAGTAGGAAAGGACTTTCTCAGTAGGCGCTGGTGAAACAGTTGACTGTGACCTCGGCAAACACTCTTGACTGGAAAGAGATGTTAGTTTAATTGTTTGCACCGAGAGTTTGTTGATTTTCAACCACTCGAACGGTTGTGTTTGCTGCCCGCGCTGACCATATTGTTCGGTAGATGCCAATTAGGCAGGGAATTGTTTGATTTGCGAGAGAAACTTACATTTTCTTCGGATAATATCAATAGAAGAACTAAATCCATGTTGACTTTCACCTCTAGAGAATATTTATAGAAATTATTACTATAATAACGACGAGAGGTATATTTTATGAAATGTTATCTGTTGACGCGTATTTCTTTTGTCCGTGACAAATTAATAAGAGCCTACTTTTCGAGTATCAGGGAGAAAATATTTTCTTTGATTTTTGTTCGGATTACGCCTATAAATCTGGTTCACCCGGTACATTTGCGACTGCACGAGTCCCAGAGGTGCATATCAAAGTTACCGCTATTCGGGCAATCTCAGTCTAAAATCTGAACGATCAGAAAATTACATAGAAAAGCTGCTAACAATGGACAAAACAAAAGTGTACATAAAAGGTATTGTTCTATTAAACAAAGTTCCTGTGTGTGATATCCTGAAGGTGATTGCGTCCGTGTCATTTTTGCCAAGGCAATCGAGCTCAAAGAACTTACGCTTGCGTCAGTGGCGTGCGTCCAAAGGAACGCGAACAAACAAAATGTATACGGAAGCTTGCTTATTTTAAATGGAACACCTTATATATTATTACAATTTTGGATTCTACGTGTTATTTTAGGTGGACTTTTATGAAGTTTCCCTATTCCTAAAATTAACCGTTTTCGAGATATTTAATTTTTTTTTCAAAAAAATGGGGAGAAACAGTGACTTTGCTTCAAATCATGTGTATTTTATAGTAAGAAAGATAAAGCAACAATATTTATAGGGGTGATAGCTAGACCCCAAAGCTTCCCATCCATACTTTCAAAGTGGCTTAATTGCATACAGGGTGCTAGAAATTTAATGCCGAGTTTAGTTAACTTCAAACCTTCATAAGTCGGTTTTTTTAAATGGAACACCCTGTATGTTTTTCTATATTCTGATACACAATTTTATTCTCTTTCGAACGGTATCAGGGTTCCCTATACCTATCTCTTCTAGTTTTTAAGTTATCTACTATTTTTTGTGTAATCACCTAAAATCATGTAATTTCTTGCGAGGATAGCTGTGGAATTTTTAGCAAAACTTCAAAACAAACAACTAAACTGTCAATTTGTTGTTAGTCTCTTGCAGTGACAGTTTAATTTAGTGTTTATAAGAAATGGAAAACAATACATATTCAAATGCTGATATTTTAAATTTATTATTCATTCACGGACGTTGCAATGGGATTATAAGCAGAACATGTACAGTTTTTAATGAGACATATCCAAATTTGCCACCAATGAGCAGAAAAAAGTTAAGAAGAATTTTAGCAAATCAACTAGAGTATGGTCGAATTTGTGCAGAAAGAATTTTACCAAAACCAATAACTTCAAATGAAGATAATGTAATAAATGTGCTAGCCTATTTTAATGTTCATCCAGAATCCTCAACTCGTGCCGCAGAGTATGATTTAGGCATTTCACGAGCGTCCATTCACAGGATGCTAAGAACTAATGATATGCATCCATACAAATTTAAGCTACTTTCTGCTCTTCATCCGGGTGACGCCGTGCAACGTGTACAATTTTGTGAAACGATGTTAGTGCGATACCAAGAAGATCCACAATTTTTGCAACATATTATATGGACAGACGAGTCAAAATTTACGAGAGAAGGTATTTTTAATAGACATAATACTCATTTGTGGTCATCTGAAAATCCTCATGTTATCCGGGAAAGAAACTTTCAAAATAAATTTAGCGTAAATGTTTTTTGTCTAATTAAAGATAACCAAATTTCTTACCATATCTACGAAGAAAATTTAAATGCCGACAGATATCTCAATATTTTGCAAACGGTTGTGGCAGATTTTCTAGATGATATACCTTTAGACCAACTAAGGAAGTGTTGGTATCAATTAGACGGGGCTCCACCTCACTGTCACAATCAAATCGATCAACAGCTGACTGAAATGTTTGAAGATAGATGGATGAGACGCCTAGGACCGTGGAATTGGCCAGTGAGGTCTCCCGACCTCACTCCATTAGATTTTTATGTTTGGGGAGTAATAAAGCAAAAAGTTTATTCTACACCCGTTGCTTCAAAAGAGGATTTGATTGCTCGAATACGAAGAGCGTTCCATGAATTGCCTGCAGCTGAAATAGCAAAAGCGGTGACTGATGGTGTTATCTCTAGAATCCACAAGTGCTTAGCTGTTAATGGGGGTCATATTGAACACTTATGACTTTTTTAAGTCATTTTTTTTATCTTAGTGCATTATTATTATCAACATACATAATTAAAATTGTGTATTACTATGTATGAAGTTAATTTTTTAGAATTCTTCTTAACTTTATTCTGCTCATTGGTGGAAAATTGGGATATGTCTCATTAAAAACTGTAAATGTTCTGCTTAGAATACCATTGCAACGTCTGTGAATAAATAATAATAATATAGCTGGTGATAGTTTAGTTGTTTGTTTTGAAGTTTTGCTAAAAATTCCACAGCTATCCTCGCAAGAAATTACATGATTTTGGGTGATTACACAAAAAATAGTAGATAACTTAAAAACTAGAAGAGATAGGTATAGGGAACCCTGATACCGTTCGAAAGATAATAAAATTGTGTATCAGAATATGGAAAAATATACAGGGTGTTCCATTAAAAAAACCGACTTATGAAGGTTTGAAGTAAACTAAACTCGGCATTAAATTTCTAGCACCCTGTATGCAATTAAGCCACTTTGAAAGTATGAATGGGAAGCTTAGGGGTCTAGCTACCCCCCCTATAAATATTGTTGCTTTATCTTTCTTACTATAAAATATACATGGTTTGAAGCTAGTCACTGTTTCTCTCCATTTTTTTTTGAAAATAATTAATTATCTCGAAAACGGTTAATTTTAGGAATAGGGAAACTTCATAAAAGTCCACCTAAAATAACACATAGAATCCAAAATTGCAATAATATATAGGGTGTTCCATTTAAAATAAGTAAGTTGATGGCGACTTCCTGTATAACCGGAAGTGGTACGTGGACGCCATTATTTTAGTTGAGAAGAGCATGCCCGAAAACCCGGTATCGCAAATTTTCAAAATTCAAATCGAAGTAGGCTCTGAAATAATTCTAACGGGCCGTCACCGTAAGACACCCTGTATAATGATTACATTTACATCACTGTTAGCACCTTACTATTACGCAAACGATTGTACATTCTTTAATATGAAAATATATTTACGCAAAAGCAACGCCATTGTTTTCTGCTCTCATAAACTCTGACGATACAGACTTGATCCAATTGAGTACCCTCCCGAGGCTACGCATATAATAGAATTGTTTGTAATACTCCTACACTTTCTAGACCGGCTAAACGACGATCGTATCGCATTCTGTCCTTGATTAAACATTAGGCGGCTGCGGTAGGAACGAATTTTTGAATTACGAAACAGATTTCCTTTATTTTTGATTTATTAAATTTGTTTGCGGAGGCTCGGAGCAACGCAACACCTTGTACGGTGCAATTATGTGCAGATTAGAACGGGTACGTTACAAAATGCAGCGGTTTCGTTGGAGCACGGAACTGCGTTGTTTTTTTTCGTTGTTTTTTGCCCGTCGAACTGTAATACGAGCCGTAGTGAGTCATGTTTGTTATTAAAATGAAATCCTATCTTATGTAATTCTAAACAATTAGTATAATTACCTCGGGTTTGGACAGTTACGAAGTTTTTATCGTGTCAGTTCACTCGCCGGGTCAGTGGCGTGCCGAATGTTTTGCATTGGGAAGAAAATACGTACGTCAAGTTCGAAAAATCTTTTAAATAATGTCAGAGTGCTTGCCGCCACGTGTCCCGTGGGGGGTGGCGTTCTAGTACGGTAGCGGAGACACATATAGAAAATTCTAGATATACAAAATAAAATTCCAGCGCAAATAAATTGTTACCAACTTCAGCAGAGCTCTTTTCCCGTATAATTTTGCCAAACAGCACCGATTTTCATAAAAATTTGGATTTAGGTTATACTTACCCCCTACTTCAAAGCTGACCTTGTACCGGGGGTTGCCTTTACCCTGGGGGTGGATGCCATCCCTTCTCGGGGGACTAATTCTAAGCAACATTTGTTCTATAAAGTTTTTTCTGAAAGTCAATACTTATGGACTTATTCGTGAGTGAAAGTGTAAATTTTTTAACGAAGGAAACCACTTTTACAGACGGTTTTTCGCGAATAACTCAAAAAGTAAGTATTTTATCAAAAACATTGTTATAAAAGATGTAACTTAAAAAACAAAAAGAATGGTGTGTTTATGGTTTCTATAGACCCAATACAAGCGCAGTAATGGCTTGTTGAAGGTTGATTCTTATTCGTCAAACGGCAAAATTGAAAGTTTGAACGTGAAATAACCAAAAACCAATGCATTTTTCAGGAATACTAATAGAACCTTTTTTTAAAGTGCTTGAAAACACCTCTATTTTAATTTTTTTATAANAAGCGCAGTAATGGCTTGTTGAAGGTTGATTCTTATTCGTCAAACGGCAAAATTGAAAGTTTGAACGTGAAATAACCAAAAACCAATGCATTTTTCAGGAATACTAATAGAACCTTTTTTTAAAATGCTTGAAAACACCTCTATTTTAATTTTTTTTATAAATGTCCCTAGCATCAAACCTAACCGAGTTATGACGAAAATAAAGTTGGTCCGTATTTTTTTCGGTGACAAAAAACGTGAAAATCACCCCCTAATTATCACCCCAATTGAAAATAATCGTTGCCACTTTACAATTTACTTTATTTTATATACTTCTGATATGCTCTAAAAGTTTGACCGGTTTAAAGTGCTTAATTTTGGAAAAAGTTGAGCTTGAATGGAAAAGAGAATTTTAGTATTTTTGGAAAAGATTGTCTTTTCTTCAAAATAACTCAAAAACTATTAATTATACTAAAAAATTTTGTAGAGTACAAAATTGTTGTTGTTTTGCTTTTTTGAAAATTTTGTTTTTTTTTTCTGTAGGATAAAAATTAAGTAAGATGGCAGTTTAAAGTTTGCATATGTTCGTAAATAATAACTTGTTCAAGCTCTTTCATCTCAAACCCTTACAAAAATAAGGGCTGAAAGAAAATTTAACTTATTTGATCTTATAGCTCTTGAAAGAACCTACAAAATGGTTTTTTGAAGGGATAGCATAAAAACTAAGCGAGTTATGGGTAAAAAACCAATCACATATTTTTGCAGATATCAGAACACGTATATTGAAGCATTATTGAAGCTATATTTTAGGAATAGATATAGGAATTTTAGGAATAGAATAGAAAAGGAAAACGAGAGTGAAGAGGATTTTTAATTATTTATGTTATTTGCAATAAAAAAAATTTTGTTTTAAAAATAAAAAAAATTTAATCCATATAAAAATATTCTATATTCTTATTTCCCTATTTTTGATTGCAAAATCAGTAGGGTTTTTTTTTAAGGTTTGAAAATAAAAAAATACATTACATTTTAGATAATAAAAAGATTGTATTATATTTTGAACTAAAAAAAAATTTTTAACTATAATTGTTAATTGGTGGTTTTTGTAAGGGTTGATACTTATAAATAAATAATAAAAAATTAAAACAGTAAGGAAGTCTTAATTTAATATCACCATATGATTAAATTATTCCGAGTTGCTGAATAATATTGTTTAACATTATTTTTTAATGATTACTGTCATGGGGGTGGTTTTTAGGGATTGACAATTTTCAGTTCATCATAATTACTTATAGTCCAATTAAATAAGCCTTTAAATCGAAATTTTGGTCAACTTGCCTGAATTTTTGGTATGAGATAGTTTGAGGTACATTATAACAATAAGTGACAGTAATTTTTTGTTCAACCCCCGGCCAAGGGTGAAAAAAGATAAAACAAAGGAGTTTTTCAAGATAACTCAAAAGGGGCAAGGGCTAGAAAAAAAA
>NW_019425991.1:1042708-1044705 GCF_000390285.2 Anoplophora glabripennis | reverse complement strand
CTATGCTTGTACGGAGGATTGGCACCCTCTGTGCAGGTATGGTAGGGTGGAAGAATGTTGGCTTGGGTCAATGTGAGAGATTGACACCGGTTGGCATTTGACCACCCCAATAATTAATGAGGTGTTCCAGGTTTCCCTCATTCCTGCACTGAATGGTGGTTAGGGCGTACCAACATAAGTCGTTCCTGGGCGCAAATGCTTGCCTGCCTAATAATAATATGCCGCCTCCTCTCCCGCACAAGTCTCCGACTTATGGGCTAACTCTCGTAGTTAGAATGAGGAGTAGAGGTATTATTATAATTATTATAATTATTATAATTATTTTATAATTTTACCTTCAATGACTGGACTAAATTTGCTAATAATACAACGTAAACAATTACAACAGCAGCCTCACTGAACACCCAGGACTAAAGCTACAATAACTAACAGCACTGGATTTGGCATAAAAACTCACTGCAATATTGGCACTTTCAATTTACATGTAGTGCAAAACAAATTGTAATCGTCCTGTTTGTGATAGTTATTATTTTTTATTGTCAAGTCGAGTCAAAAATATTTATTGTGCATAGTTACAATGGCAATATACAAACACAAAAGGACTAGACACTAGACACAGGTAACTGATGATTAGCCTACCCCTCAGAAAGTCAATTAACTCATACATAATAACAAGTCTACATATTAAAAGCAATATAATTATAAAGAGTTGTTAAAACAACGTAAAAGAACGATATAACTTATAAATATACACACACAACACTCATACATGCCTGTGCAAATACACATACAGATACATAGTATACTCGGATACATTGAAATGTTATATTCCTTAAAATGTACAATGTTTAATTATAATCATAAATAAATTTCGGAAAATGATAAATTATTTTAACGTTTGTTTTATGTTCTAGAACGAAAAAGACTTTGGCGTTCTAGAAACATAAAAGTATTTTGCAGCTATATGACAAAAAAGATTCACTCTGTCAACTGAAAATTTAACGAAAATATCGATTTTTGATCACAGTTTTCGAATCAATATTTTTCGATTTTTGACACAGTGACAGTTCTTGAATAAGTCTATTACCGATTTCAAAACGTATCTCTCGTCCAGACAATCAATAATCAGCGTTTTTGAGACCCTGGCCCACTGCGACGAGCTTATCGACCATTTCGGCTCGCCTACTGTGATCGATAACGTCCAAAGCCGACTAGATATCAACCGTTGTTTCACTTCCAAGCAGTGTCGCCAAAGGCCAACGTACCCGAAGCTTCTTCGTTATTTTAATTTGTTTTTTTTTTCATAAATCGTTAACCTTTCGCCGGTATCACCTCTAGATGGCTATCACTCCGTCTGGTGAGGTTAACAAGCCTCAGGGAAGCTTTTTAAATGTTAATTGTGACGTTCTCTCGTTATCAGATGGTACTCGGCTTCAATGAAAGGCTAGAATGCGACTCAAGACTCAAATTAAAATCGTTAATGGGCAGGGACAAAAAAAACTATTTTTGCGCACTGAGAAAACGTGATTTTTTGTAATTATGAATTGTTTATCGCATTCGCAGTTGAGTTTGTCAAATTGGCGACGTTATACCCTTAAATTTCTCATTTTTCACTGAAGCAGGCCTTCTAAACGTCGTAGGAGTTTATTTACGTATAGGCCAAGCAAATAAAATTTTTACTCGAAAAAAGTCCTCTCCGCGAGATTGTTGTAAAATTGTCTAAAGAAACATAATACAAGACATCTCTCATCTCGTGAGTTAAAAACTTTTATTAGCTAACTTTTCTATTTAAACAAATAAGTGAGGAAAACAGTTTTTTCACTTTGCAGGGAAAACCATCAATTTTAGCGAAAAGTTACTCCCAGACAGCTTATAGGGAGTAAAATTATCTACAAAATGAGACTTGTTAAATTAAAATCGGTTAATAAACAAAAAAGTTATTGCAAAAAAAACAAGAAGAGTGCCCATTTTTTAATTTGTTTATAACTATCGCATTT